>NW_008670203.1:0-10798 GCF_000695815.1 Acanthisitta chloris | reverse complement strand
GCTGATTATCCTTTAGTAGAACAATTACCCAATATATATTGGATTATTTTGGCTACATATGTATTGGGCTATATATAGCCCACATGATCTTGGGCTATACCCTTGAGAAAATCAATAGAAAATGTCTGCAGGTTTTTGTTAAATGCTAAAATGCCACTCCTTTAATTTCACTTATTAAAATGGTTAGTGTGTGTGCATGGATTAACTGTACTCTACTTAAGTTACAGTTTATTAGCTTTATAACTTTTGCCAAAGAAAAATTAGATTATCTCTTCCAAAGTCATTTCTTGCCCTTAGCTAAAATTGCCCACTGACTCCATATACAAATTGACTTTAATGGGGCAATACATGAATTAATTGAACCCACTTAAATCTGGCTGGACTTCAAAGCCAGCTGGTATTTTCCTTGCATGGCTTAGCTGAGAACTTCTCAGTCAGCAGAGCTGGGTCTTCCTCTTGCTTCCTCCTAATTTGACATGGTATCTATCCACAGGCTTTCAACACCCTCTTGAATAAATAGTGAGGAGTGCTGTTTTTTAAACCAGCAAGATTGTAATAAATGTTGACAGGAGTCAGATTCTGGAGTAGAAAGAAATACCTTTCTGTGTTCCTGTGTCTATGCTTTAATGGCAAGAAATTTAAAGGACTTATTTCTGTAGAAATCCTGTTGCAACCTGTGACTGTAAACTGCATTATTATCAGTATTTTTAACCACACTGTTATTCCTCACCAATATTTTTAAAACTTTTCATATAATTTCTATGTGTCAGTTTTCCCCAAACTATCCGAATGCTAAGGAAACTTCCCTGTCTGGCCATCCAGGAGCCACTCTGGCCGTCACACTTCCACCACCTGCGACTTTCATTGCTGGGCCCGAAGCTCCTTTGGAGCTGTCAGCTCCAGCGAGCAGATGGGAGCCCCGTGTGACTCCCTGCACACCCCACACTCACAGTCTGGTCAGGTTTCCTTACTGGCTCAACCCCAGGTTTCCCATAGCAGAGTCTCAGACATCTGGATTATTAAAATAATTTAATCATGGTGCAACAACAGAATAACAGCTTGAGCTGGTGCCTCCAAGGAGGGTCCCTGAACAAAGGAATCCCTGGGCTGTAAACTCTTGGGTCTTCCAGCTGAGTCCTTGGTTCCAGCTGTGTCTCTGAGCGTCCGGTCATCCGGCCCTTTGTTGTGCAAAGAGCCGGCGCCAGCTCACTGTCTCTCGTCCTGGGCTTGGCCACCCGGAGCTCAACCTGCAGCTCGAACTGCAGCTCCACACCGAGCTATGGGCATTCCATGTATTCCTCAACATGAACATCAAACTATTTCCTAACCATCGTTTTCTGATTACACATCAATATGAAAACATAAAAATGATTATAGCAACAAATTCTTTATAAAACACTCTCATATCTCTAACTTCATGGCCTAAATTTTAAAATGTCATCAGTTATTTTGAATGAGTTTTTGGGAACATCACCTGAATTATAAAATGTGCCTGGTTTTGAGAAATTGCTGCAATCAGAAAGAATTGAGCAATCACCTCTGAAAATCTGCCCCTTTTCAGGTATCTCAGATAGAAAACTGAAATTTAGATACTTGAAACCAAAGGCTGATATTTGTAAATGTAAGATAAATACAGAAGAAATCCTGGTCAAATTCTTTCTAAAATTGATTGACTTTAGTAGGGATGGTATTGTACATGTTCTTAATGTAACAGCTGTTCAAAAACCCCAGAAACTTGGTTGTTGCCTTTTTCTATTCTTTAAACAAGGCATAATATTAAGGGTTTCTAAATAGCAGGGAATTTTCCCTTGAACTTCCTTTTCTATTCATCCTACTTCTTCCATTCAGAGCTCTGTGCTTTGGTTTGTGTACATAGTCTTCATTAGAGTAAACTAATCCACATGTATCTTGGTATATTTATAGGAAATATCATTCCCTCGTGGATACCCTTTGCTGATGAGAGTAATTTCTATTTTTAGTTGAACGACATATTTACTGAGTGCCAGTACAAGTGTTTGGCTTCAGATTTGTAACAGTCAAGGCTTATTCAGACAACAGTTCTGTGGACATATTACTATGGGTGATAATGAATATGTCAAATACCTGTGTACAAACTGTATTTATTCTTACATTTCCAAGATTTATATGTCTAAAATTCTGTCAGTTTCACTCTTCAGAATGTGCATAAGGTTGGTTTTTTGAGGTAACCCTCCAGCAGTTATATACCTACATAACAAAACAAACAAAACCAAAGCAAACAAACAAACAAAAAAAAAAGAAAACAGAAAAAGGAAAAAAGGGAAAAACAGAGCAACTATCAATATCCAGTTCTTTTTTTCAAAACCTGACAGCGATTTAATTTAATTTATTTCATTTTATTTCACTTCATTGCAGGCTAGCCCTTACCATTAGCCCAAAACATTCCTATAAGGACCTGTGTGGAGTAGAAGTGTGCCAGTAGGATTGTCTCCCGCGAGTATTTTGGAAGAGCTCTCCCTCTAGTGGGAAAAGAAGAGAGTTTTTGGAAGAGGTGCTTTTGTGTCACACCACATGACGGAAATACACAATGGGCCTATGCTGCAGTACGGGGAAAGAATAAAAAGGCATTTTGTTAGAATAATCAGAAGTTAGATGCAAAAAATAATCATTGTAGACCACGTCAGAGTGCTTTATGTAACTGTGTAAAAAGTGATTGGTGTCTTCTTCTTTTCTTAGAAAGGAAAAAACCAAACAACCCAACAAGCAAACAAAAACAGGTTTCTTATATCAGATGTGCTGCATCTTTATATATATATAAATATATATAAATCCTGCAGAACTTTGCATAAATAGCAGGTAGAAAATTCTTTACAGTTATTGATTATTTTAGGAATTATTCCATTTTCAGATCAGCCTCTGAGAAAATTCTGTGTTCTTGCTGTATTGGTATTTAACTTATGAGCCTTACTAAAATCCAGAAAAGCTACATTGACTGCCTTCCCTTCATCCACTGATTCATCCATTCTGATCAGCTTCACCATCCTCAGCAGCTGCAGAAGAAAACACAAAAATAATCTGGGAAAGGTGTTAAAAATGGGAAACTTTGAAATACTTCATATTACTATACCAGCCCTTCACTGCAGCCCTTCGAGCCCTGAAGTTCTTCACCCATCGCAGCATGTACCTGCTCATCCCACAGCTGGGCAACTTGTCCAAAAGGTATCAAAAACCTTACTAAAATCCAGAAAAACTACATCCACCACATTCCCTTCATCCATGACATGAGTGACCTTATTGCATACAAAAGTATATAAAATTAGAATATAAAATTAAACAAGACTTTCCCCTTGTGAGCCCGTGTGGATTTTACCTGATGATTGCATTATTCTTTAAATGCCTTTCAGTAGTACCCTGTATAATCTTCTACATAATTTTTCCAGAAACTGAGGTTAGACTAGCAGGTCTAATTACCTGGGTATGGCCTCCCACTGTTTTGTAGGTGTGGATAACACTGACCAGTTTCCAGTCAGCAGGGACCTCCCCAGATTCCCAAGACCTTCAGTAAGATGGTCTCTTGAGAAGGGTCCTGTCATAACATCTGCCAGTGCCTTAATAACTCTGGGATGAGTCCCAGCAGGTCTCATGGATTTGTGACATTCTGCCGATACAGGTGGCTCCTAACAGTTTTGGTGTCCAGAAATGGAAAGCCACAGTTCCTGCAGTCCTCTGACTCAGGGGACTGAGCACCCCAAGGTTTATCAGTATGAGTCAAAACAAAGCATTACATGCCTCTGCCTTTTTCCTACCACCATTCATCAGGTGATCAGCTTCACCAAGTATTAGTCCAGTATTTTCCTTAGACCTCCTCTTGCTATGAATATACTTTTAAAAAGCCCTTTTTATTGTCTGATACAACACTGGCCAGTTTCAACTCTAATTGAGCTTTGGCCTTTTGTGTTTTCTCCCCTACATATGTGAATTACAGCTCTGTGATCTTCCTGCAAAGCCTGACCTCACTTCCAGAGATAATACCGAGTATGATCTTCTACCTGAGCAGCAAAAGGACTTCCCACTGTCTTCAAAATAATGTTTTTAATATCTGAAAATTACTGAGTAAATATATGATGTGAAGTTAGAATAAACTCTTATAACAAGCTTAAAGACTCTTTCTAATATTAGACGGAAGTGAAGCAAGTTTTTCTACTATATTTGGATTCTGGCAAGCTTCACCTTCCTCAGTGACTGCAAAAGAAAATGCAAAAATACTCCCAAAAGGGTTTTAAAAATGTTAAAATACTATACCAGCCATTCATAAAGTTACATATTTTTTTTTGCCTGATAGGAATTGATGAAAATATCTAGTTCTTCATTTCCATTCATTAAATATTATTCAAAAAACCTGGGGGGTGAAGGAAGAGAAGGATAAAAGTATTCCAAAATGCCTCTTCTAAAAAGAACTCTAGTGATTTTCTTCTGTGAAATAATCCAAGTGGCCTCTACAGAATGACAGAAGCAGCAATGCCTGTGCTCCCTCTCCTGGCTCTGCAGCAACATTGACCTGGGCAAATCCTAACCAGGCTGACAGGGCTGAGGCCTGTGCAGAACAGAGAGAACAAAAATGTAAAGCACCACACAGTTTCAGCTTCCTCGAAGAGAGAAACTGAAAGTTGCTTCAAATAGAAATTAAAACGGTGACAAAAATACTTTATTTCCAAGAACCCTGAAAGTGTTTTTTCCAAGATCTGACAGCTGAAAAATATAAAAATGCCTTGTACAATGGATGACAGCACTTTTTCAATATTTGCAATACTGCAGCAATTTGTAAGAATCCAGTCAGTTACGTAATCCTGATCTCCATGGGGGGCAATCTGAAAACTTTAAAATAATAGTTTATCTAATAAATTGTTTACAAAGAAGATTTAAATAACATTTTTAATGCTAAAATTAGATCCTTTTTAGTTGTGTAATTGTAAATGCAGTAACTTCCCAAAAACAAATAGTAACAGAAATAATTTCACAGGAAGGTGGGCTGGGCATAAGGGGTAGCAGGAAGGGCAAAATCAAGATCCTGCTTGCTTTCTCCTATGGCTTTTGTATTATTAACATCTGAAATGGAAAGGATGCCGTGTCTTCTATATCTGCATAGGATTTGCAAAGCAAAATACACTAGAAAGCACCAACTCAAAATCGGCCACTCCAGGAGTCAACTGTCCACTGTCAACTGTCCCAAAACTGTAGGCTTATGGCCGAAAATGGGACAGAGCATTAAGTGGTGTGTAAGACACATAGTATAGACAAGACTCTGAAAACAACTTGGGATGGACCAACTTAATTACCAGGGAGCTAGCCTCTCTCCCTTAGCCGTAAATCCCACACACAGCAACATGAAAGCTGAGACCTCAGCACTGTCAGGAGCATCACAGCTGCCTCCAGCCTCACCCAGACACCTCCATCACAGCAGTGTGCCCCAGGGAGCTGGGGAACGTGGGCAGTCACTTACCCCACGTGCAGGCACAAATTCAGGTGTGGCTCTGCCCAGGAATTATTTGCTCATGCAGACCACAATGACACAGCTGTTAGCTGCTGACTGCATTAAGAAGATTTCTGGAAGATAAAGTTCAACTGGTTGGTAGGGGCAGAGTTATGAGTTACGTCTTTTCTTTCCTGCCCCACCGCAATTTGGGATGAAGAGGAGGTATTAATTACACCCTGGGTCCTTTCCCAATCATCCTTCTCATAGGCACAAGCAGAAGCTAAGCTTAATTTTGCTGCCATTGGCAAAGTGGAGCAATCCTGACCTTGCATTAGTACAAGCTATCCCTGAGTTAGTACAAAATAATAAGGTTCTACAACACCAGCATCTTGAGTTACAAAACTGACTCTGTCTTTTAATACACAAGGCCATTTAGAGATGTATAATACAGACTTAGCATAGCGTGACTTCAGAAGTGTGATGTATTCTGTTAAATATCCACTCACTACTGGTAATGCCTCTATGTTTAAACAAGAATTAAAAACAAAGAGTTTGTAGGTTTGACTTTTGACAATAACATCTTGTCATGCTTGGCTCTCAAGAAAACCTGTTGAACAACTGTTAGGTCAGCTCAGAAAAGCCATACTCAATTCCATGATTTGCAATCTGGAGTTAAATGCTACATGCACCAGCTATGAATACTTCAAACACTTGCGGCTTTGGGACACTCTGCCCAAAGCCTTTCATAGAATCATGAGATGGTTGAGGTTGGAAGGGATGCTAGAGGTCATCTGATTCAACTCCCCTGCTCAAGCAGGACCCTTTCCTCCAGCTGTATCACCTGCTTCCTCCAGCAACAGAAAGCAGGACAGATACATAATCCCAAAGTTTAGGTCTGCTGTACAGAAAGACAGTGGTCAAGGAAAGTCATGTAAGGTCCACAGCTTATTTAATCATTTAATTTTTGTGGTTTCAGGATTATAGCAAGACATTGAGATCTTAAAGACCATCTGCTCTGAGAGCTTTCACAGGCCCTGTTTTTTAAGTGGAAATGGCTCTGTTTGATTCAATTCACTATGCAGGAGTCAACAGTAAAAAGCAAAGGACTAAACATTCAGATCAAGATTGATCTTTTGAGGGCACAGTCAAGTTAGAGCAATACAAAGTTGATCTCCTGTTCTGTGGAATCATTAATGGGTGTATTTCAGGAGAAAGGCAGAAGGGCCCCAGCTTTCAAATGATCAAGAATTGATAGACATTTGCTATTTGTGAAGGATAGAAGGAGGAGTCTTTAGGTTTGGATCAAATCTGTAACATGATCCTCAAAACTCATATTGATGCCTCCTGAGATTAAACACACTATAGACTAGTCAAGGAATATCAGATGGAATATCATTTGACCCTTCTACACAGAGCAAAGACAGTACATCTACAGATGTGTGTCTGGACATGTCTAAATAGCAATTAATGGCAAACCCCAAAACTCAGTCAAAGTACAGAGTAAAAATCTGAAAAACATACAAGTCTGGAACTGGTGTATTCTATGCACTATGCAAAACCAGAATCACATTTAACACTAGTAGAAAGCCTCTGATCAGAGATGAATGTTTAAACCAAATTGCAAATGCAATCACATTTTCCTAAATATGAAAGTGAAGTTTTAGAAGAATAGATTGCAGAATTTCATATTCCCATAGACAAACCTGGCAGCTTCAAAAAAAATTAAACTCACTTAAAACAACAACAACCCAAACAAACAAAACCCACACAAACAAATAAAAAGAATAGTAATTCACTTTTTTTCCCGTATGACATAAACACTGACTGATGAAGATAGGATAGATTTGGTAAAAAGACAGATATGCCTAATAGTTATTCTCTTCTATAGCTCCTTTTTGTATTAAAAAATTAAAAGGACAAATATGAAGAAAAAGACATCTATAGACATTTAAGAAAATGTCAGCTTTCAAAGAGAAATCTCTAACAATTAAAAATTGCAGCTTAAGACACTGACACAGATTGCTTATGAGCACAAGTCCCATGGCTTTGGAGAGGAGTCAGCAAAAATAAAATCTCAAGAAGTCTCAGGAAGAATCTTAACTTTGCTGGCCACATTGAGCTCTTGCATGAGCAGGTGGTACAATAAAAATGAGAATAAATACAGCCCATTGTTGTCAGACATCAGAGGTCATTACATTGAGTTAGACAAGATTACTGCAAACTAAGTTCATACCAAATCTATGAAGTTTGGGATTTATTATATGTGAAAACATTTCTACTACTCTGAAGAACTTAGCAAGATCTTTATAAGCCAAAAGGGCTGTAATTCTGATGCACAAATAAATAAGAGAATTAGAGTTAGATTCATATTACTCTATTTACATACCAATTGATTTATATTTTTAGTTTATTAATGCTAAAATGCACTTTTTATATTTATCCACATTTTCATAATTTTGGAATTTCTATGATTTAGTTACCTAGCTCCTATTGTTTGGTAGCCACAGGTCATACACATGATACAGAATATGACTATCATTTATCAACAGGAACTGATCTTTTGAATGAAGGTGTTAAATTATTGAGACCTAACAACAGCATGTTCAGTTCTCCTTTTGTTGCTTTCCAGCCTTTTCAAAGATTGATTTATTTTCTTCCTTGTTATCTTCTTCAGGGCTTTAATTGTATAGGTAGGGATGAAGTTTCGGGTCAGTTTTATCTTCCTTTGGACAGTTTCTGAATTTTACATTGAACAGCAACAGGAGAAATAGAAAGTTATTTATGTCACAGAAATATGACATTGTAGAAGTTAATAATTACTTTGACCCTTTGCACAGATTCTCCATTATGTTGCATTACATGAAACATGATCTTCAGGATTTTTTTTTCAGTTGAAGTACTGATTTCACATGCAAGTAAAGTTGGATTTAAGTAAAGACTATTCCTTTTTTGGGTGTTTTTAAAACTGTTACTAAGAACCTAAGGACATTTTGTCTTAAATAGAAACCACCTTATGTATAGAAGCCACTTTATATTTCAGAGGAAATTCTTTCCTCAGATCTAATAAATAGTTTTATTTTGTACTCCTCTAATTCCAGCTGTGAAATGAAAATGAACATTTCTCAAAAGATTCTACAAAACATTGCAGTCACTTCTGAAGATGTGGGATGTAAATATTTATAAGGCTTTAAGATTTCAAGTCTGCAAACTCTAGAACTGGGAATGTCAGCAGCTTTGATTTATTTATTTATTACAGCTACTCTGAATATTGCCACAGAAGTGTGATAACAGCATACTTCTATAAGCACAGAAATGTTCAAAAATTAGTACATGCAGACAAGTCTTATCCAGTGCATAGAATGTATTAATGAAAACCTTTTGGTGATCACAAATTTCATTTAATTAGAGCATCGTGCCTCTGAATGGCTGAAATGCAGTTGAGAAAATGAAATATCAAACGCAGAAAAGCTGCTACCATGATTGTATCCATACATTTTATGTAGGGAAGCCTTAGAGACTGTGTCTTCTTGGGGCCATTGTATATCCAAGGATCAAAAGTAGTTACAAACATGAGAGTGAAGTGAACTGATGCAGTGCTTGCCTGAATTATTTCCACTAGGCTTTTGCAAAGGACTAAGGGCCAAATCCAAATCCAAATTAAGATTCCTATCACAATGCCTAATTTCTGTGTGCCTGTCCCTTCAAAATCCTAAGATTAGTAACCTCTTTCACATGTTCACAGGGAGTTCACTTACAAGTTATGACTGAGAGCCAAGGCCTTTTTACAGTCTACAGAGATTTTCAGGCTCTGGTGATTTTCTGTCTATTGACTAGATGTGCTCTTCCCTCTCCAATAGGCAAGGAAACCCACGTATATCTCATAATTGGGAAGTCCTTGCTGAAGTACCTACTAAGCTGGCAGTTTATTTGGTTGGCTTGGTACACCCTCCAGTTTTCAACAAGCTTTCTATGTTGACAACCAAGCCCCAGATAATTGCGTGCAGGCAGCCTCAGACTCCTCCAGCTCTCATTTAGCTGTCTCAGACACTGGATTTCTTGGCAGTCTCTCTGCTGAGGTCAAGTGCTTCTCGGTGACATGGAAAATTGGAAATAAGGGTCATAGTTACCAATGACCCTTGCTCTGTTTCAGATTCAGCAAAGTGAAGTTGAGCTTTTTCAAACAGAAGTTATTACTAGTGATCCGTGGTGGGTTCCCATGGGCAGGATGAAGCTGGGGACAGGCCTTGAAGGAGTTCCTGTGCCCAGACAACAGGCATGTATCCTACTTTATATTCAAACATGACTTCTTGCCTTCATCCCTGTTCCCTAGGATTCCCTCTGCTGACACTGCATGACAATGGCAGGACTTTGGGATGCTCATAAACTGACAGATCAGCCAAGATCATGCTTGCTGTCTAATCCGAGCTCCTCACTCTCTGAGAACACCAGACAGGCAGCTCAAGCATCATCCCCTCCACCCTGAGAAAGGCAGAGTGAATGACTTCCTTGAAACACTTGCCTTTGTGCACTGCCTGTGCAGAATGCCTGGCTTGGGAGTGCAGGGGTGATGCAGGATTTTTGACCTGACTGAGGTACATTGATCAGGGACACTTTCAATCAGTGCAGATCGTGGGTACCAGCGAAAGCAGCAGCACGTGAATTTTCCTGGGAAGTGTCTGCACTGGTGGGCACTGGTTCCCGAGGTGCAGAGCCTGGAGAGTTTCTGCTCGCCCTGCCGTGCCCGTGGCAGTGCCGGAGCAGCAGCGTGGGCTGGGGTCCCTCATCAGGCAGCTCCCAGCCCACTGCATCAGGACACGCTGGACTGTGCTGCCAACTCCTGTGTTTTCAGAGAAATTGTTTTCCTCCATTTGAAATCTTTTAAATTGTTTTCTGTTGGTTACAAACATTTAGGGGACTTGGTGCGTGGCCGTGGGGGAGCACTCGCTGTGGCCCTGTCTGTGCTTGCCAAGGACACGGTTGTTACTGCAGCACTGCCCCCAATGCACCCGCGGCTGGGGCTGCTGCGCCCAGTTCTGGGCTCCTCAGCACGAGAGGGGCGTGGAGCTCCCGGAGCAGTTCCAGCGGAGGGCTAGATCATTAAAGGACTGCAGCATCTCCCTTCGGAGTAAAGGCTGAGGAGCTTGGCCTGATCAGCCTCCAGAAGAGATGACTGAGGGGGCTTAATGTCTTAAGTATGTGAAAATGCCAAGGGTATGGAGCCAGGCCCAAGCAATGGGACAAGCGGCAAAGGGCAAAAACCGATGCACAGGAAGTTCCACTTGAACACAAGGAAGAACTTCGTTACCGCGCGAGTGGCCGCGCACTGGAACAGGTTGCCCAGAGAAG
>NW_008670202.1:2780-3000 GCF_000695815.1 Acanthisitta chloris | reverse complement strand
GGGTGGGCTCAGACTTGGTCCCCCCCACCCTGTCAGGGCTGGAGGGGTAGGGAAGTGCTACTGGTCATCCTGGGAAAGGACCAGTCCTTGGCTGGGATGGGACGCACCCCCTGGGGTGGGTGTGAAGGTTGAGGGGGGACAACAACAGGGGCTCTACACCCTCCACACTACTCCAACACCCCCCCAGCTCTGTACAGAAGGCAGGGGGTGTTGGCAGCCC
>NW_008670202.1:1932-2600 GCF_000695815.1 Acanthisitta chloris | reverse complement strand
GGGGGCTCTAGGGCACACGGTAGGTGGAGGTGTTCTTGGGCTCAGTGCTGGGCACACTCCAGTCTCCTGCCTCCTGGCTGGCCTGGTAGTGCCTCCATGCAGACTTGTTGTACACGGGCAAACGCTCCACTGAGTCTGTGGACAGAGCCTGGGGAGACACAGGGGGCTACCCCCCCACCCAAAGCCATTCCCCCGTTTTTTGGGGAGGAAAGACCCACCTTTAGGTAGATGACAGCATCAGTGCCAAAGCCTTCCATGGAGAAGAGCTGCAGGTCCCCTTGGAAGTACTTGGCGTAGAGGCGAGAGATGGGGAGGCCATAGCCAAATCCAGCCTGGGGGGGACAAGGGCATGGGGTGGGGAGGGCCCTGGGATGGGGGTGGCACCCCCAGGGCACCCCAGGACACCTCGGGTAGCACCATGAGTGTTCACACCAGTGCCAGAGGTCACTATTCCACCATCAAGCCTCCCCAGGCATACCCAAAGTGACCCCATGTCACCTTAAAGTGTCCCCATGTCACCTCAGTGTCCCCATGCCACCTCCAAACATCCTCATGCCACCTCCAGGCACCCCAAAATAAACCTAAGCCAAGTCCCCAGGCCAAGTCCCAACCTCCCCATGCCACTCCAGACCCCCCCAAACCTTCCCATGTCACTCCCAAACCACACC
>NW_008670202.1:708-1750 GCF_000695815.1 Acanthisitta chloris | reverse complement strand
CCACTGCAGCCCCCCTAAACCCCCCCATTCCACCCCTGAAGGACCTCCAAACCTTCCCATGCCACCCCCAACCACAGACCCACACCCACCCCACTCTCCCCAGGACCATTTGGGACCCCCATATCACCCACCAGGGGGTCACCTACCAGTGGGGCTCCCCCAGTGCTGAGCTGGGGGGTGGGAGCTGTGGAGTACATGTAGCTGAAGAGACGCTCGATCTTCCTCAGAGGGACACCCATGCCCCTGTCACTCATCTGTGAGACACATGAGGGGGTGACACTCTGCTCCTGACCCCCCACCCCAAGTTTTATCCACCTCAGGGACCCCCAGGATGGAGCTGGTGGTCCCTTACCTTGATAGAAAGGTCTTCCTGCCCCAGGGACACCATCACCTTGATGGCAGGGAGCCGTGGGCTGTTCTCGTGGCTCTCCACGGTGGCTCTCATGGCATTCTGGGGACATGGGGCTGGTTTAGGGCTTTAGTGGGTTAGGGGGGACCCCCACAACGCCCCCAACAGGGTTGGGGTTACCTTGAAGAGCTCAAAGAGCATGTGGTAGAGGTGTGAGGGGACGTAGACGATGCTGATGGGCTGCTGGGAGTTGTTGGCTGTGGGGAGACAGAGTGAGCATCACCATTGCTGTGCTCCTCAACCCTAAAGGAGACACCTGAGAATCTCCCTGCCACGGGGACCCCCCAAAATTCAGCCTCACCGTTCACCTCCTCGATCTCCAGGTCAGGTGAGGACATGTAGTACTTGTCACACAGGAGCTTGGCCATGTTGTAGGCATCTGGGAGGGGGAGCAGAAAGGTCAACACCCCCAGAACGAAGCAGGGGGAGCATTTGGGGTCTCTCCTTTTTCCCCCACCCTCAAATATTTTCCAACCCCTACAGACTGAGGAAGTTTTTGAGGTCTTCAGGAGTGACCCCAAAGCTCAGTGGATACTTTGGCTGAGGCCAACCCAAACTCATGACAAATGGCTCCCAAACAGATCCCAGGGAAAGGAGAAGATCGGGGGGGGACCTTCAATCACACTCCCCCCC
>NW_008670202.1:384-669 GCF_000695815.1 Acanthisitta chloris | reverse complement strand
AAAACGCCCCCCCAATGGGGGTAGGAGCCCCCCCAGTCCCCACCAACCTCTCACCACGTTGGCCACGTTGCAGTGGGGGTCGATGCTGCCGATGTGCTTGGGGTGTGCAGGGTTGGTGCTGCCATCAAAGAGCAGTGCTGGGGGGGGACAGGGGACAGTGAGCTGTGGGGTCACCACTCCAGGCTCAAGGACCACCCACCACCCTCAGAATGCTCACGGAAGAAGCCCTGGGACTTGGTGAGGGGACACTAGTGGGATGCTTAGGGTGATCCCTGGGGTTAGCAG
>NW_008670202.1:0-275 GCF_000695815.1 Acanthisitta chloris | reverse complement strand
GATGAAGGCCCTCAGGGCAGGGGGAGGACACCCAGGGCAGGGAGACACTTAGGGCAGACCCCTGGAGCTGGGGTGGGGTGGGACACTGGGGGAGGGGTATCAGGGATGCTCAGGGCTGACAGGATCCCTCGGGGTGTCAGGACCCCCCCCGGATCCCCTCAGCACTCACTGTGCTGGTTGAGCAACATGCGGATGGAGATTCGGCTCAGGTAGAAGCGATCGAGGAAGTACTGGATGTTCTGGTTGGAAACAGGATCATCCCCATAGGTTTCCTT
>NW_008670201.1:33968-44519 GCF_000695815.1 Acanthisitta chloris | reverse complement strand
CTCGGGGCCCCGAACCATCCGCGGGGCTGCGGAGCCTCCTGCTGGACAGCCCAGGCGCGGGCGGTGGGCACCGAAACCTGCCTCTGGCTCTGGCTCTGCCCCTTCCCCTGTTCCTGCTCCTGCCTCTGCTCTTCCAGGGATGATAATTCCACCAGCTCCCCAGGCAGTCTATTCCAGAGCTTGACTACCCCTTCAATGAAGAAATGTCTCCTAATATCCAACCTAAACCTTCCCTGGTGCAACTTGAGGCCATTTCCTCTTGTCCTATCACTTGTTGCCTGGGAGAGAAGACTGACCTCCACCTGGCCACGACTTCCTTTCAGGTAGTTGTAAAGAGCAATAAGGTCCCCCGAGCCTCCTTTTCTCCAGGACAAACAGCCCCAGCTCCCCTGAGCCCCAAACTGGACACGTGCTGAGGTATGGAGCAGTGTCCACAGAACAGACTGGGTGACCTCAGCCCCTGGAGCCAGCAGTGCTGACATCACAGTTGGACTTGATGATCTTAGAGGTCTTTCCAAACCTAAACAATTCTATAATTCCGTGATATAGCAGCTGACCTTTGCAAAACCGGGTAGGGAGCTGCCTGCTCTGGGGCCACTCCTTTGTAGGTGTTTGCTCCTGCTGCTGATTGAGTCAGCAGACTAGACAGGTCTGAGCCACCACAGCTGTCCCAAGCAGAGACAGAGGAACAACTTCATCTGAGCTATGGGCTCTGACAGATGAGTTCTGGGGCTCTGCCAACACATCCAAGGCGTTACCACTCCCAGATGGCTGCTCTGTCCCTCTGCCAGGAGCTACCATGCCTCCCAGCTGGAGCAGAAGAAGCCACATGAGCTGCTGCTGCCCTCCCTGTGCAAGCAGCCTCTGCTCTCAGGTGAGAGGATGGACTGTGAAGCCAAGCTGCTGATGGACTTGATTCCAGGAGGATGTCCAGGAGGATGTCCAGAGGAGCAATGTGGCAGTTTGCAGCAGAGTGGCCCAGAAATGTGAGTGTGGTGACACTTTGCTCACTTCTACTGCTGCCAAGGCTTGCTAGCAGCTTGTTTGCATGAGGGTTAAAGCTGAGGAACGAGTGTTTTGCCAAATTACACCCTTACCTGTTGAGCACTGATTTGCTACAGCTGATCTGTGATAAATACACTTACCCATCAGCTATGTTTTGGGCCATGAAGTCCTGTTGTTCCCTCAGGGATGCCCCCAGACCTGACCTCCCTGTTAGAGAACTGACTCCTCAGAGTGGTTTTTCCAGAGTGACTTCACCAGACTCACCACAAGTCACTGCATCTCCCCTTCCAACACCCTCAAGGTGCATGTTCTTTCCTAGCATGGTTTGGGTATCACGGGACCCTGCATTGCACTTATCATGACACAGTGCAAACCTGGGTAAGCTCCCTTTGAACCCCGAGTCACCTCCATTGACTGATGGGTCTGAGTGTCACCTCCTTTAATCAGAGCTGTGAGTACAATTTGCCTTATTCCTTCTGGAGAAAAAAAACCCAACAGAGCATAGAACAGCACAGCTTCATTTCCATATTTTGGCCAGAAAATAAGTCCATCTAGAGCAGAGAGTGATGTAACACAAGCCCCAAGTATGTGCTTGCATCCTGGAATTAATTGCCTTCTGCCCCTGGTTATTTATAGCCCTGCCAGCGTTCCCAGCAGCTCTTCACGGTGCTGCTTCTGCTGTGCTACCCCAGTGAGCTGCCTCTGCCTCCTGACAGCAATGTGCACAGCTGTGCTGTGTGTGCAGAGCACTGCGACTGCACAGAGCCGTGCTGTGTGTGCAGAACACACACCAACTGCACAGGGCTGTGCTGTGTGTGCAGAACACACAACTGTGCACAGCTGTGCTGTGTGTGCAGAACACATAACTGTGCTCAGCTGCCTGACAAGGTGACCAGGCCCCAGTGCTCCCAGGCCCAGACACTAAGGGAAGGCAGAGGACAAACAGCTGGCAGGGAGGGAGATGCGTGGGGAAGAGCAAGAGCAGATGCCTTGGCTAGCAATAGCTAAGATCTCTTTCCAAAGGCAGCCCAGGGTCTGTTTTGGTGCCTCTGCCCTTGGAGCAGGGCTGGGGGAGCAGGAGCCCCGGGCTGTGCCTCTGACTGGCTGACATGAGTTGGGAGGAGAAGAATATTCCTAGTGTTGCTGACAGAGCCATGTCCAATCACACCTGGTTCTCCTGCTTGTCCCCAGCTGCTGCCCCTCTGGCACAGGCAGCAGGGCAGGGGTGGGTGCAGAGGAGCAGCAGGGCCTGTGCAGCTGGCTGCGACCTGGCCCAGGGCTGCTCCATTCCTTGCTTTTGGCGGAAATCCAAACTAGGCCCCAGCCAATTTGGCATGTTGTCACCTTGAACGCACTGCTGGGGCTGGAAAAGAGAGGTGTCTGCTGGTGGCACCAGCCAGGAAGCACAAAACATGGGCCAGGCTGGGACCACAGCAGGGCTGCAGCTCGAGCCAGGATTTGGCTCCTCCAGGGATTTGTGTCTGCCTTCTTTGGCATCTACTGTAAAACTTCTCTGTAAGTCTCTTAAATTGCTCTTAGGCAGGATTTTCACTGTGCCTCAAACCTCTTGCAAGCAGCACACCTATGCTGGGTGACACAGCCCTGGGCAATCCCGTTCCCCTGCTCCCAGGGAGGTGCAGTGGTGCTGATCAGGCCAGGGAAGAGCAGTGGTGCCATTCCCAGAGGGATGGCACAGCAGTCACCTCCTTAACACTACTTCAGCATGTCATGCCCAGTGCCTGGGCTGGGGCTGCAGCATTACCCTGGTGTAGTGGAGGCATTTACCTCTCACACAGCTCCTGCTTTCTCACTAGAAGCAGCTGAAGGACAGAGGGGACCAGAGCAGTGACACTGGAGAGGTGGCACAAAGAGCAGGATGTCTGTCAGGCCCCTTCCCACTGGAGCTTCTGCCTCCTGTGAATGCCAAAGTCATCAGTATCCAAGTTCAGGAAGAAGCAATCCCCAAGTTTCACATACCAGGAAATTCCAGTTTCACACAGTCTGTTAGAAAATAAATACCACACAGTAATCAGATTCGTTTTATTAAAAAACTTGCAATAAAACTCCTTGGAATTCACCATTTTAACTTTGAGAGTTGCAATATTTTACTAGTACATAATAACACAGTCTCACATATTTACATTATAATCCTCTATATAACAAAAATAGCCATGTTGTACTACTGAATAATGCTTCCAAGTATTAGCCTCGACGTTTGAATGCTTCCCCCAGCTGAGTCACTGTCCATGCTCTTCAGCATTTACAGTATCTAACAAAGCAAGAGGGAAACAAAATAATAAAAGCTGCGTCTCATGTTTCAGGCAAATCCCTTTAGGATGGTGGTTCTCCGACTCCCATGTTTTCCAAGAGATAAAGTGCATTGGAGAGGAAGATGGATACATTATAAAATATCAGCAAAGAGTTAAAAGTATATTTGCAAGACTGTACAGAAAGTAATGCTAAGAAAGAAGGCAAAAAAAAAACCACTTCACAAACTGCTACTGCACAGTTTTGGCAGCGAGTCACAGGGAGTGGGAGGGGAAGAAAAGCTCACTACAAGGAACAGAAGGGCCCAAGCAAACGCCACTGTGTGACTGCTCGGCCCTGAGCGAGGTGAGCCCCGACAGAGGCACAGCTCTCTGCACTGGCTGGGCTGGGCACGGGGAGCTGAAGCCAGAGAAGCCCAGCAGGGTCAGGCTGCACACGACAGCCCACCGACAGCCCACCGGGGGCTGCAGGGCTCCCAGCACACCACCCTGCTGCCCACAGCATGACTGCTGACCCCACGGAACTCCACTGCGACAGACCTTTGTCCTGAGCTGGGAGTAGCTGGGTGAGCTGTGCACATGTGGTATTGATTTCATTTGGGATTTTTCTTCCTTTTCCAACATTGGCATTTGCTGGTGTGGCTCTGCTGCCTGTGAGAAGAGACACGGCTCAAAAAGCTCTGTAGCCATCACTGAAAACAGGTACCACTGCTCTGCTCAGGAGCTGCACATGAACAGGACGCCACGATTTGTTTTTTGGTTTGCTTATAAACTACTCTAAATAGAAATAATCCTCTTCTGGAAATGATGGAATGTATATTTTTGACAAGTACAAAACCATTTTAAGTGTTCACTAAATTCAAGGAACATCTTGGTATAAAAATAACAGCCCCTCCCACCCCCTGTCCCCTCTTTACATTTCTAATTATAAAGTGGTACAGTCATTTCAGGATCCTAACACGAAACACAGAGCGAGGGTGGCAACATGGACAGACAGAACAGGAGGTACTTGACATCTGAAATAACTGTATACATTCAGAGCCAACAAGCATCTTGACCTGCCTATTGTTTTAAATGCTACACAGGACTGAAGAACCAAGAAATAAACAAGAAAGAGAAAATGTTTCTCCTTTTTTTTATCCTCTCATTTTTCCCCCATTTGCTATGGAAAGACATAACTTCCACCAATTCACAATTAAAATACTTGAGAGAGAGAGACAAGATCAATTTCAGATGGAAAATTCATCCACTGGCTTTTCATTCAAAATCCACAGTATCTTTCATTCATTCATTCACTCATTCTCTGGCTCCCCCTGTGGACTCCAGCTGCTGCCCAGGAGGTGTTCCCTGGGAAGGAGAGGGGACACAGGGCTGGGTGGGCACACGGAGCCTTCGCCCTGCCAGGGCTGCCACACAACCCACCCCGACCCCACAGCCCACCTGGGCTCCCTCTCTCTGCACACCTGTCTGTTAGCTCAGGTAACAGCTTGGGGAGATAGAAGTGCTTGGTTGGGATCAACTGTCCCTGTGAAAGAGTCTGCACGAACAACACCTCCGCCCTCCCTTCTCCCTGAGCCCTGCAGTACTCCATGCCATCGTGTCTCCATGCCATCGTGTCACCCCTCGTGCCAGCCCAGCCAGCTCCGTGCTGCTGTGCCACTGCCCCACGTCCCTCACACCCTCTGCAGCTCTACCACAGACAGTCCACGCTCAGAGTTGGTCCCTGTCCGCACTGCCCACGAGGAACTTGGCTGCTGTGGCCCTGCCGTTCATCGAGCCCTGGAGCTGAGCCTGGGCTGGCTCCTTCCCTCAGCCAACCTGCTGGTTTGCTCCCACAATCTCCCTCCCCTGCAGCAAGGGCTCACTCACACCAGGGCAAACACTGGTGAGCAGAGCTGGGAGGGACAGGCTGGATTGCCCTGCTCTTTCACTCCTGCACAAGGGATGCACCCACAGCAGTGATTCCCCTGGCACCCAACAGCAGTGACTCCCTTGGGACCCAACAGCAGTGATTCCCTGGGGATCCAACAGCAGTGACTCCCTTGGGATCCAACCCAGGAGTCATGGGTGAGATCCAAGGGACCACTCATCACATGTGCTTTCAATAGTTTCTGTCTCCAAACTGCCATGATAAAGCCTTTTCCTTTAATGCCACAATCTCCCTCAGACAAAAGGCCTAAAACCAGCAGCTATTTCTGTTTGCACTACAGCAGTTTCCACACTCAAACCAATGCATTTTATTTGCATCCATGGCGATTTAATTCTGTGGAGTGCCCAAAGGATGCACTGCAGTGCTGTGATGGGCCTGATCCTGGGTTTGAGGCTCTAAAGCAGTCAAAAATAAAGCCCAACCCTCCAGCCAGTGCCAGATCTATATCCCCATCAGAAGGGGTTAGCTGTGGCAGGAGACTGCAGACCTGGTGCCCTGCACATCTCCACACACACACACATCAGGCTGTTTGTGAGTGCAAAATTCTGCCCATGTAACTTTTCATGCATTCCTACCCGTTGACAGACCTTGGGAAGGCAGTTAAGTGACACCCAGGAAAATCCCTCCGAGCGCAGCCTCAGTCTGACCAAATTTCATCCTGTACCCCCAATGATGTTGAGCCTCACCAAGGCAAATGCTTCTCCCACATGCCACTTGCCCATAGAAAATAAGAGGAAAGAGCCTCAGATGATAGGACAGGAATTGCTGGGAGACACGGGACCAGCTCTGAGACCCATACACCTGGGGCCACTGGCCCTGCAGGAGGTGCCCCCAGCCCAGCCACAGTGCCAGGCTGCAGAGTGACAGCTGTCAGCTCCTGGTTGCCAAAGGCACCAGACGATTTTGGTTTTCCTGGCTGCTTTCCCTTCTGAACAGCCAGTGCTGTGCCCCTGGCAGCTGAACCCAGGCCTTCAATGCCCAAGCTCAGTGGGCAGCAGTACCAGGGCTCACACAGTGCTCAGGATGGGACTCACCACATCGAGAGGTTTGATTTCACCCTGTGAGGAGTCTCAGTGCAGAAACTCACGTAAGCACAGAAGTGCCTGGGCATGCAGATTTGCAGAACTAAGGTTTTCCTATGTGCTGCAAACACACATCAAGGATCTTCACGTGTATACAGCACCTCAAATTGCTAAGGTAGTTTACAGGTTATAGATACACAGAGCATTGTCAACCAGGTCCTGCTCTAGGGAAATACCTCCATCTAACACAGGGGTTCAATTATGCTCATAGGAGACATGTTGAAAATAACATGATTTTGGTGCAAGTCCAAAATTAGTCCTAAGCGCTTTTTGGGAGAAGGACAGAATAAACATTTTCCTAAGTGCTTTCCTAAGTTCAGGTTTCAGTGATATGCAGGCTGGCTTTGCACTCATCATCACCAAACAGTGCTCAGAGCTGCAGAACACCTGAGGGCAGGGATGGAAAAACATCTTCCCTGAGCAAAACTGCAGGTACAACAAGAAAAACAAAAACAGAAAGGCTCCTGACCCAGATTTGCTGGGATGGCTCTTCTGAAGGACCATAGTGTATCGTGATATGTCAAACTGTCTCCCCTGCCTGGCCCCTGCCTCTGCCAGTGGCCACTCATGGCCTGAGGGACCAGACCTAGTAAGGGATACTGAGGAAAAGGTGTGCACAGTGTGATCCTGCTAGGAAATCCTTCACTAACTCCTACAAATACGAGCAGGGTCTTGATTACCACCTCTGTGATGTCTCTGAGCACAGCTCCCTTTAATGACTTCACTGGGCAAAGGCCCCAGCTCAGTCTCACCTGGGAGTTTCACCTCTTGCCTTCATTTCCACACACCTCACTGGCTCAGCTGCACTGTGGGAGGCTCTGCTATGGCAACAGCTAACCGGTCAGAACATCCATTGAGATTAACTTAATTCAGCCTGCGAAATAAACCGCAGCCTTTGCCTCAGCTCCTCTGAGAGCCAAACAGTTGGGGCAGGAGTTCCTTGTCTGTGTGCTGAGCTACTGTGGGTGTATGTGAAAGCATCACTGACAACTCGGCCGCAGTGTTTGTGATGTCCCTGTGACATGTGGCACCTCCAGGTGCTGGAGCAGAAACTGTACCAGTGTGTGTACTTTCCACGGGAGCCCTGACTGTGTACGATCAGCTTTGCTTTGCTCCTTCCTTATGGTCACTGGAGATTAATTTTGTTCCTGTGTCAGTAGTTGGTATAAGCACCACTTAAAATCCCATTTCAGCATTATTCTGGAGCTCATGTGGAGCTCATGTGATATCTAGTGCAAACTCTCTTGTCTAGGGGTCAGTTCCAGCACTGATGCATTGGGCCCTTCCCATAGCAGCAAGGAACAAAGAAGACATTAAAGAATGAGGAAGGTAAGATTACAGAACCACAAATATAGTCAAGATTGACCTAGCTGCACCCTCTGGAACAATCTAATATTCTTTTTCAACCAGGCAGTTTTCAGCTCCCTGTGTCTCTTTAATGAAAAAGAGATGTTCATTCAAGTGTCTTCTAAAGATGTAAGGGCACATTTCTGGGTCATCTTAAAGGAACACAGGATGGTTTGGGTTGGAAGGACCTTAAAGGCTGTCTAGTCCCAAACCCCTTGCCATGGGCAGGGACACCTCCCACCAGCCCAGGTTGCTCCAAGCCCCATCCAGCCGGGCCTGGAACACTCCCAGGGATGGAGCAGCCACAGCTGCCTCAGCAACCTGATGGAGTGCCTCACTACCCCCACAGCAAAGAATCTATTCCCAATACCTAATCCAAACCTGCCCTCTTGCAGTTTAAGACCTCTGCCCTGAAATTACCCTGCAATTTAGGGACTAAGAACATCAAAGAACATTAAGCTATAAACTGAACTGAGTTCTAAATGGACCAAAAAGCATGGAGAATAGTTTTCCCTTCTTCCTGTGGTAAAGAAGCAAGTCAGCCAAAATTTTAGGGATAGTTCTAAACACATTTGTTCCCGAGTAAGATCTGACAAACACGAATTTTGGCTGGAAGATGGTTTCCACATCTAACAAGCAAATCCACAAGGAGACTAAATGCAGCAAGAGCCCCAACAGTTGCATTTTGAGATGCTGCCATGACACCACCAAGTCAAAACGTTTGACCTCTCCAGGAAATTTCAATGTAAGAGGAATTGTTGGTTCTGTGGACTTACTCAGGAGGCAGCAACGTGATTCAAGTCATCTGACTCTCAACAGGAACCACGTACTCGTGTTACAGTAAGCTAAAAATGCTTCTTCACAGTTGAGTATTTTGACTGAGAAATGGAATTGTGCACTGAACAATTCACAATGAGCTTTTGCCTGTAAAACAGAGCTCAGGGTGAATGAAATGACTCTGACAGGTCATTATTATTCAGGTGTCTTGATTTATGTTAGTTGTTTTCAGTTTCCAATTCCCTCCCCAGTATATCTTGGCATATATCTCTAGATGCAATCTGCAAGTATCCCACGATGCTTCCCGTAATGCTGACAGGGGCTCTGGAGGGCAACAAACCACCCGAGCCTTGTGTTAGACAACAGGCAGACAAAAACTGCTGACAAAATATAAGACGTGAAACGCATTAAAGAAAAAGACCCAAACCAAACCAGGAGCCAAACACTTCAGCCAAGCTGCCTCTTGCTTTGTGAGCAGTGCCTGACTCTGAGAGCAGTAGCTCCAGAGGCTCCGTGAGGTCAGTGCCACGCGGAACGCAGAGCTGAGCACCAGCAGCCTCTGGAAGCCTCTCATACCCCTTGGCCCAGAGCTGCAAAGACACGATGCTGTGCTCTCTCTCCCTGCCCAGTGACTGAATTGTGACCTGCAGGAAGGGACACTGATGCACTGCAGCTGCTTCAGATGACATACAGCACGTGACTACGTGGACGGAGTGAAGCTTTAAGCTTTTCTCTCTCCTTCACACTTGTCTCGCACAGAGCTCTAAGTCAAGGACAACATAAAGCAGTTTTGACCCGAATCTTAGTGATCTCTGCTAATTCTGAGCTCTCTTGCAAACAAAGGCCCTCAGAACATCCCATTGCTGAGCCTCCCATGTAAAGCCAGCAGCTCCTCATCAGTGCAGGTGCTGCTGCCCATCCTCCTGAGGCCACCTCTACTTCCTGCAGGAGCAACAAGGCCATGATAAATCCTGCTCGGATCATGAAGCGACCAGCGAACAGGAATTCAGATTTCTGGATCGAATCCTTGCAACAGCTGGGGTCAGCCAACAGAAACAGCGTCCATCCATAACAAAGTCTGAACAAACAGACAAACAAACACGTCTTCTCCAAAAACCCAACAAAAACTCAATTTAACAAGGGTAGAAAAGTCAAGCTGTCGTTTCAGTTGTGTGTTCAGGAGCCACTGAAGAGTTCCATGACTGCTCTCAAGCACGTGGGTAAGCTGGAAGTGTTCATCTCCCACAGGAACCAAAGGGATGTAGGTGATGAAACTGCATCCAGGCAGACACAACTGTTGCTATTGCTTTTCGTGACCGTCTCAGAATGGAGTGTGCAGCAGTGACAGTGCTCTGGAGCCGTGAGCATGACTGGCCCCAATCCTAGAAAGCTGACTCTGTCCCTCCCTGTGACCCTCCCCTGGAGTTTGGTGTTGGAGCTCTGTTTGGTTTTCAAGATTTCACCTCTTCACAGTCTTGATCAGTGGAGAGCTCCACATCGGAGAGTCCAACCTCCATTGCCATAATCAATGAAATGTCTGAATCACTGCTGACTGCTGGCTCCTGTTCATCTGTGAGGGCAGAAAAGACAGGAAAAGGTCAGGTCTTTCAGTTAATGGATCACTGATTTTTAGTTCTGCAGGTGGAACCCAGAGATTTCTCCATCACTGAGGTCGTGCTTAGATTCCAAACTTTGCTCTTATTCAAGATCTGTTTAAAGCATTTCAAAAATAAAATTCAAGTCATCATAGTGAGAAACATGGTGACAAGGAGCCTGAGTGGCTAAAGCACTTCCATCTCCTCTTAATCCTCCCAGATCCTTCACAACCTTCTCCCGACCACCTGACCCTGACCACTTTCACTTCCTCCACCCGGCATCAACCTACTCTCCCCACAAAGGTAGCAAGTTAAGGACAAAGTCACAGGGACCTGGTGGAGCAAATCAATCATCAAGAAAACATTCTATGATTCTATGATTCCTAACAGGAAAAAAATCTGCCCAAATCCTCATCAGGTGACAGAGCCTCTGCGAGCGGAGGTGTTTCTAAGAGGGTGCCAGGCTAACGTCTGGAAGGGGCAGCACAGGCACCACCAGCTCTGCACCAGGACTCTGGACCACTTCCCTTCTCAAGTGCCTTCCCCAT
>NW_008670201.1:18775-33946 GCF_000695815.1 Acanthisitta chloris | reverse complement strand
TTTCCTCTGAAGACATGCTGCAGGTTCTGAGTCCAGGCCAAAGGGATCTACCTTAATCCACCATGACCCCAAATACACTAAAGATCATGTTATCAACTCCTGCGAAACCGAAAATCACATCAAAACCACAAAACTACAAGTGCAGGAAAAGCAACTTGGGTTAGTTTTGATCCCATAGCACTTATTACGTGTATATTTAGCAGCAGATAAAGACAACAGATTTGAAAGCACTAACAGCTGATTTTATTTCCAGAACAATCAGGAGAATCAGGAGAAGCAAAGCACCCTGCATCTCCAGGCACAAAAGCCCCATAGGTGGGTGAGGCCCCAAGAGAAAAAGTTGCTGGTTCATATTTTCAAGTGGTTTAATTACAATGATGATATTTATACTGTAACAATGCAATGCATTTAAATCTGTGGAGGTTTTTCCTTTACATATCTGATTTTTCAGACAACAGAAGCAGAGCCTGATTGGTGATAAAAATTGATGTCTAAAAATCGAGTATCTAAGAATTAATAAGTAAGAAACATCACAGAGGAACCAGGAAAAAAATAACTCCTCAAAGTTTAATGATTTGCTTGAAGCTAAGTGAGCACAATTAGTCTCCTTTCAAGAGCTGCATGACTTTAAAATCTGTTTTAGAGAAGAAAACCCAAATGTGCTTCCTCGTGCTGGGATCAGTCCTCCATATTATGTGGAGAAAGGCTGGACAGGTTAGTGTTACCCAAACTGCAGAGCCAAGGCTTCCCTTGACAGTCCTGCCCAGTTTGCACTGGGATTACTTTTATCCATTCTCAATTGCAAAATAATTAATGCACACAACATCTTTACATCTGTATCTTTCCCCTCCTTCAATCTGACAGTAGTAAACATTTCCAGGCATTGTTTCTGACTGCAAATGTTTCCCCTGGAGTTGGAAGAAGGAACTATGAACAGTGACACATCCTGCAGACATCAGGAGGCTTCAGGCACGCTGAGCCTCCAGGTGAACTGCCAGACCTCAGAGTGCAACAGTGCAACTCTCACCCCCAGCACCCCGAGCATCACCTGCAGCAGTAACGACACGGTTCCAGACCACTGCACCACTCACCATTCCTCTGCAACCAACAGGATCCTTGAAACAACTAAATAATGCTTGAAATGATGACCCAAGAGCAGTTTATACTTGCAGGGCAGAGTTCCTGAAGCTTAGCCACTTGGAGCACTCTGGGGAGCCAAGGCCACTTCCACTGGACTGGCTGTGTGGGAAGGATGGTGCCAGCCAGGTGTAAGCTGCAGGGGCTGAGAGCTGCCAACACCAAATGTCAGCAGCAAACCACAAGTGTTTATGGTGCTGAAACCTTATTTCCAGAACTGGTGTTTCTTCCAGGGATGCACAGCAGAGAAAGTTCTCAGCTGAGTTCAAGACAGGCAGACAGGACAGAGTCAGATTCGCAGCTCACCTCTCTGACCAGGCGCACCTGCTTTCCAAACCAGCAAACTTGAGTTTTCCATTAAAAATCATACACAACTATTCAAATTCTTGATCTTAGTCTCTGCAGAGTGTGAGCTCTGTAGTTTGCCCTCTCTGGGGCTGAAGTGCAGGTTGGTAGAAACAATGACCAAAGAAAGGATCCTAAAAAACGCCCATGGCTATGCTCTGGCACTGCTCCTCTGGCTCTGTGGAAGTGCCTAGGAACAGAAATGCTCCACTTTCCCTGTTTGCTAGCAGGATGTCAGTTCAAAATCCCACAGCTACAGCCTGTCACTGCAGCAGAGTGGGGAGAACACCTCGGACACCACTGTCGGACACATTCCCTTCAGGGACAGCATCAGCACCCACACGTCTTTGGAAGGTGCAGACCACACGAGGCAGTGAATGCTGGAGGAATCCCCCAGCACTGCCTGCTGGGCCCTGTCAACAGAGTCCTGCTGGCAACAACACAGTTTCTGCAAAAGATCCTTGACTCACTGTTAAGAACTTTCAGGACCTTTTGGTAAGTTTTTTTGGTAATCTGCTGGTTTTGTTAAAGCCCTGAAGCCAGGGTGGGATCTCAACTTTCAGTGAAGATCTCAGCTTTCACTTAAAAATAAATGAAGCTTAAGAAGCAAAAATGAAACAAAGAGTTTTAAAGAACAAACCTCTAATTTCAGGACAGATTTGATGCTGAATATCTGACTTGTGATTGTAGATGTTTGAGGTTTGCAATCCTGACTAACAACACTTCACTGTTTTACAGCACTCCACGGGCATAAAGCCTTTTGCTTAATGAAGCAAAAGGCACATCCTAAACTGCTTTCAGCCTGAGTGCTGGTGGCTGCAGCAGGGAACTGTAGACCTCCCTGCCACATTCCCCTTGTGGCGCTGGAACGCAATCCAGCGCAGGACACGGCCTGTCCACACAGACTGTTTCCACCCACTTACATTCCCTGACACAAGTTTGTTTGAGAGTTACAACACAGCAAACTCCTCTAGCCAATATTACCTTAAATCTCACTATGCTAGTGCAGGAGGAATAACTCCAGACAGATGTGGAACTGCCCCAAGGGCAGTACAGCCCTTACCTCTTGAAAAGTTCATCAGGTGATGGTTACATTGGAATATTATTGCAATCAAACAAGGACGAAAAGAGCTAATTACTCTGGTGCTTTAAAAACAGAAGGACTGCACACTAGGAACAGTCGTCTACTGCTGCTGCTCCTCGTAACACTTGGACTCTGTCTATAGTGGTTCTACACTAATAAATATTCCAAAAGGAGGAGGTCAGACCAGAGGTTTCTGATACTGTTTGACAGAGGCTTGGAAGGAAGCTAAGCACCCACAGTGAGTGAGAGGCCGTTTGCAGCACCATTGCCCTGCCGTGCCTGGGTCAGCACAGGCACCAGCTGAGTACACTTCTCATGACCCACCAGAGGGTGAGAACCAAACTGGTGTGACCTGCACTCATCGAGGCCCCACTGTTACTCACCACTGAGTTCCTGCCAAGGAGGCCACATCTGCTGCCATCTTCTGATGACTGTAGGACATGGGCCGTGCCATGGGGATCTCCTCAAATTGCTCCTGCTTGCTCTAGAGCCCGAGATTTCCCCCAAGCTCCCAGAGTTAGAAAAGCTGGACAACCCATGATGGGGCTAAAAGGTCCAGGAGCAACTTGCACCCAGGACATCAGCAGAAAAGTAAGAATACACTAAACCATTATAGAACAAAAGTTCTCGGCACTGAATATATATCAGGTCTGTCTAAGAGGGCATTTCTTTCCTTCTCTGGACCTTTGGGTACCTCTTGGCTCTTACACCCATTTGTGACCGAGCAGGGAAGTATCAATGATTACCTGTCCAACGAGAGCTGCCACCAGGTGTGTAATCCATCCACTGGAAGTGTAACTAAAGCCAGCAAACCTCTACTCTTGTGGATTAAAACCCAGGCCACAGTGATAACCTATTCAGCTAGGATGGTGTCCCTTCCCTGGCTCTTTATCAGCCCCCCCTGCACTAACCCAGCTCCTCGGTCGTGCTCCAGGCAGGAGCTGCTGCACAAAGCTGGGGGATGCTGGTGGCTCTCTCCATCTTATGCCAGTGACAGGCACCAGGGGGGAAGCAAAAGCTGCTGCTGTGCTGCTGGCTTGGGTGAGACCTGTTTGTGTAGGAATAAAGTTGAGCATTTAGCAAAAGAAACAGGTCCTGCTTTGCACAGGTCTCCTGCTCCTGATGGTGATGCTTAGAGGGAAAATGAGCAATTACTGATTTCATATTGACTTCATGTAACAAAATGCTTTAAAAAATGTATCAGTTATTATTTCACTACCTAGCAGATAGCCCAGCAGACAGTGGGACTCCACCTAAAACCTCTTTTGACAATAGATATACAGCAAAACTTGGACCTGGTTTCACATCCCAATAACTGCGAGATATACTTTATTTCAGTTTCTGAAGACAAAACTAAACCAAGACATGAAATCCCTGGGACATTTATGTTCTCAGATCTAGACTAATACCCAACATGTACGTGTTAGTGTGAACTTTCCTCTGGGACTCATTTCTCCTAAGAAAACATTGCTCCCAATCAGATGTGTCTAGAAGGATTTTGCTTCAGAAGAAACCAGAAATGTGACCACCACCTGGAGCTTTGAGGACCTGAGCAGAAAATATATCCAGGGCCATCAGAGGCACTAAATATGGGACCTTTATCAAAGCAGAGTCTGCTCAGCTTGAAGCCACAGCAACTACCAGTGCAAGCAGTGCTCTTCACATTTTGTTTCTAGCACCAGAACAACCAGCACACCATTGATCAATCTGATTTATGAAAGGGAGACATTCCTAAATCCCTCTGTTTTCCTTTGTCTGCCCAAGAATGCACTTTACCATTACAGAGTTTATTGCTTCCTTTACTGCAGCCTTTGCTGCTTATAGTCAAGAGAAAGAGCATGATCTTATCAAGTTAGAACCTCAAATAGCAACTCTTTCCACAGCAGCACCAATCAAATCGAGTTTATCACTGACCCTTTCTTTAGAAACACTACTGACTCTCAAAACTATTCTCAAGCCAATCATCCCACACCTCTCATTGCATCATTTTATCAGTAAGTCTCAAAGTCCTTTCATATCATCTTGAGAACTGTAAGACTTTAGAATGGCCCAGAACTGCACTAAAAAAAGCTAAAATACAACACATGGAAAAAATGCCTCTAAGATCTCTAATGCAAAAGCAGCAGTGGGAATAAGCTTGAGGAGAAAGGTTATAAAACCCCAGGCACTAATGCAGTCGTGTTGTACATAGAGGCTAATAAAACAGCTTTGGCTACAACTGAGAACAAAGTGCTGGGGAATTATTTTATCGCTGTTCCCTAGCACCAGAGAGACATTTATCTGAGCAGAAAGGGGAAATAGCACTTGAACATGGCAACTGCTTTTGGAAGAAAAGGTTAGAGCCTTTTCCATAAATAACAAGCCAGAGCTGTGTGAATGCACTAATGGCAACAGAGCTTCTGCCAGGGGGTAAAGCAGGTGATGTCTGAAACACACTGCAGAGAACAGCAAATATCAGCACACAGGGAGGAACCACATGCCATGACCTGCAGAATTAACTCATGGTGACACTGCAGTAATGTGATTAACTGCACCAGACCCCCAAGTGGTTGAGAGACCAAAAGAAAGGGAAAAAAAATCTGTCCAAATAAGGACATGTGATAGGTAACACAGGGAGCATAAGGGGAAGAACACATACCAGATGTTATTGCATGGAAACGTTTGGACCCAACTGGCAGGAGAAGTAAAACATTTTTTTTCTTCATTATATATATATCTATAGTCTCTCTATACATATATCTTTAACGAGCATATTCAAAGTCCTTGGGATTTCACCCATGAACCAGAACACAAGGCCTTTGCAGTCCACAGCACACATTATTTCAGGAGCCAACACTCAGCAGGTCACTCCTCTCTGTGAGGGGCTGGCTGATATTTTGGGAGCTCTGGACCAGTGTAGTAGTGGGAAGCTGCCAACTTCTCTGTGACACACCACAGGTCTCTACCAGGTCTGACACGAGAAGACCTACCACTTTGCTCTGAGTATAATTTCCTCTTTGTCCTTACTCTTAAGCTTATCATGTTCCTGCCCTGGGAAAAGCAGTGTCCAGAATGGAAACTGCTCCTGTAGCCTGGATACTGCAGGATCATTTTCTCTCCCCAAGAATAGTCTTTCTTCTTCCCTATTGGAAAAATTGAAATTCAGTCACAAAGATTACCAGAATAGCCAATGGAGTCATCACACTGAGGCCAGTTGCACCACCTCTGTGCTCTCCTATCAGCTCTTCCCCATACTCAAGACCCTGTGCAGTTTATCTGCATGTCTGGTCCTCATAGAATCACAGAGAGGTTTGGGCTGGAAGGCATCTTCAAAATCATCTAGTTCCAACTCCTAGGCGAAGTGACCTGGTCACTGTGGTACCCTAAGGGATCCCTGAAGTGCCCTAATTTCTGTAGGAGCTGGAAATAAGCAATGAAGCAAAGTGTAGCATTTGACTGCAATTTTATAAGCAATTAACTTACTTTGTAAAGGCTGAAATGGTTAAGTATTAGAGACTGTATGTGAAAGTCTGAGCTATTGCCCTACAGGAACCTGGAGAAACCTTCAAGCAGAGCAGTTCTGGATGTTTCTTGCAGCCCAAACATCTCCTGCAAGACTTTTACCTACCATACAAAACCATCACACAGTGCACACAGACACCACACAACTCTCTCACGCTGTTGGGGCAGTCAGAACTGCTGGTTACAGTACAAGAAGTTAAGGTGTGAGCACACACAAGATCCTTTACATGCTCGTGACAAAGCAGACAGTTTCCTTGTGCAAATGATTCTCTTACACCTTCACAGGCTCAAGCCTAGATGAATAAGGAGAAAAACACTGCAAACCAAGGACTGGAAACACTCTACCAGCAGAGCTCTTGCCTGACTTCTGTCGCTTGGGTTACCCTCCAGGTGGCTCATGGTGCTGTGAGCACTAAGGCAAACACACAGCTCACTCTGGAGCAGCACCAAGAGTGACTGCTGAGACATGGCACTGCTGCACCTCAGCCTCTCGTGTTCCACAGGCACAGCTGCCTTGTCACTGCCTTTCTCTTCCCACTCACTCACGGGACCTGTTTGCTTGCTGTAGTCTGCTCCCAGCTGGGAGGCTGTGGGAAGGGAGTACCCCTGTCTGTATACCCCCTGCTAGGGGTCCCTGGGGGCTCTAAGCATTACTTCTGCCTTGCCCATCTGTCTGAAAAGTGGCAGCAACTGGCAGCACTGACCCTGGAACCCTCCCTTTCCCCTGCCTGCCTGACTACAGAGACACTGCTCTGTCCCACTTCTTATTTTCAGGTGCTGATCCAAGCTCGATCCTCGTGTCTCCCATTTGGTTTTGCTCCTGAAATGGCAAGAAGTAGACTCAGCATTGCAGTAGCACATTGTATCTTAATGAGCACTTCCTGATGGTTTCAGTGGAGGCTTTTGTGTGAAAACTGATCAGAATAAGAACTACACAGACACCAGCGCTGCACGAGAAAGTCCTACACAATCAAGCTGATTGTATGCAGGATGCTGAACCTCTCTTGCAAGGCAAGGCTTGCATTGTCAAGTATAAATCAAGGGGATCAGCTGGTATTAAGTCAGCTGGTCCCTCTGCAGCTCAGCTTGTGTCATACTCTGCATGGTCTACTTGGCTTTAACAGCTTCCTTGTTCCTCGTTTTATCCAGCTGACTGCCCAAAGCAGGGACATACAAAAATACAAGCTAAGCTACACTGGCCCCAGCCCTCAGGTCCCTCTGCCCTGCAGGCAGAGCACACTCAGAGCCATTGGGAATGACACTCCAAGGACACATTTGGGTGCCAACACAGTGTGGTGGGTTGACCCTGGCTGGACACCACTCTATCCCTCCCCTCCTCAGATGGGCATGGCAGAGACAAGACAAGAAAAGTTAAGTGGGCTGAGATAAGGACAGAGAGGAATCACTCACCAATTACCATCAGGGGCAAAAGCAACTCCATTTGGGGGAGAATAGTTAATTTAATTTATTACCAATCAAACTGGAGTAGGACAATGAGAAATAACATTAAAAATACCTTCCATCCCTCCTTCACTCCCAAATCCTCTCCCTGCTCCCCCAGCAGTGCAGTGGGACAGGGAATGGGGTTGCGGTCACTTCATCACACGTTCTGAACCTCCTCCTAGACTCAATTACTACACAAGCTTCCTGGGTCCTACAGCCTCTTTGGTTAGGTTATGCCAGACTGGTGTGTGCACCTCCCATGCCCTCTGAGCTCATTGCACAGCTCAGGAGGAAAAGGGAAAGTTCAGGAACGGAAGGTTTTGTCCTTGCTTTGTACACAGTGTCAATGAACACAGCAGATGTGAAACAGAAAACAAACAAATTAGAATCAAATTTTCCTCCTTGTTTCACAGGATTTTTGAACATCCTTTTTTGCAATTTGCTGGACAGAAACACTTTGTATTTCACATCTTAACATATGGAAAGGAGGAGCAGTTTGTCAGCAGGAGAACATCGCTGTCCATTCAGTCTGGCAGGAGACTCACATCTCTATGTAACATTCACAGCACATTTTCAGTACCAGTTAGGTTTCACCTGGTGACTCTTTCAAGTCACCAGTGCTAAGCTGGCACCAGTGTCAGTCTCAAAACAAATCTAGGTCCTCAGCTCCTTGGAAGTTCCAGTCTCTGATAACTGTGCAGTGCAACATCCACACAAGCTTTTAATGGAGCCACCAAGGCTCATGTCACGTGCCAGGCACGTGGGACCCAATCTGCTCAGCCTGGCTAGGTCCCATCAGTGTTCTCTCTCCGGGACACTGCCAGGTGCTAATGCAAGTGCTAACAACTTTCTGTATTAATTGCTGTCTAGGGAGTTCTTCCACCTCTTCCTCCCCCTCTCCATTCTGCCTGAACCCCACTATTAATAGCAAGGAGAACAGTCAAGTGGTTCCGAGACAACAGTGGATCATTCTTATCATGCACTTTCATCCACTTCCAAAGGCTGATTGTTCCTCACAAAGACATTTTAGACACACACAGATCAAAATAATTACTTGAGAAGTTACACTAATAGATTTCATGAAGAGCTATCAAAGAGCTTTGAAAGGGTCCCAACAGTCACGAGGAGCTGTAGGCAGGCAGGGTTTTATGGAAAGCACAAAACGAGAGGCAGAGGAGGAACTGCTGGTACTCTCTGGACTGCCCACACTGCTCTACAGTCCAGCACACTCTAGGGACTTCACAGGTGATGTTTCACCTTGGGGGAGAGTTTGTGAGTTCTCCTATTAAAAGTGCTGCCCATGTTTGCCACAGAATTATTTATGGATCTTCCTCCAACCACAAAGATAGCTCTAGTGGGATTTTCGAGGCCTTATGCAGTGGGATGAGACATCCCACTAAAGGGAATCTTAAAGCTTGTCTAAACTGAACAACCAGCAGGATTTAGGAAGAGAGGGCAAAGACTCACACAGTGCACGTTATGCACAGCAGAAATCAGCAAGTGCTTGAGGGAGGTGAATGGCCATGGAGGCTACAAAAGATGAAAAAATTAATAACTACTTCTCACCTGCAAGTGTCACCACACCACCTTTCAAATACCTAGATGCTACTTGCCCAGAAAACTACCTTTTTTAACCATATCACTCAGTCCCAGCTGTGCGTGAACCAAGGAATATTGCAATGTCCTCCTGGAATCCCAAGTCCTCCCTGCAGAGCTGGTGTAGCTCAGAGCGTCTTCCAGCCTAGATCTTAGCCAAGTCCAGCTCAAACCCACACAATCTGCAGAGCAGGAAATTCCACCTGTGCTGAGATTTCCAGGGATGTTAGCATTTTGCATAACTCACTACTAAAAACTAGGCAACACAGATTGCTATGATGAATTATTGTGGAAAAAGATCTTTAGGTTATCTTCTTTCATACCTCCTGGAGAGCTGAAAAGTAATACAGTTAAAGCAGCAACCTCAGCTGAGATGAACTCTTACATATTTCACAGTTTTTCACCCTCTCCCCTCTCTTTTTCTTGTTCCAACTCTAGTTTTTCACTTTTTCCATCAACCATTTTCAGCAACTGATTACAGAAATATGTTACAAGATGCTATCCCAGGATCCTACACAAAATCCTACCAGAGAGCAAACAGTCACTATGGCAATCCTGAACAGACTTTGGGCTATGGATATGCCCAAGGGACTTGAGGAAGGTTTGGCTCCTGGTGGAAGAAGACAGCTGAGAGAAACTGCTACTCATGTGTCAGTGCTGCTGAAGAGATGCTGGCTTAGCAAGGAGCCCTAGGGACTGGCCCCCAAATCAAGTTCCCATGCAGATGTTCACAGCACACTGCACCTTGCAGGGTCCCATGGAAATAATTATCATTCAGGAGCATGGGGAGCAAAAAGGAAGGAGAGGAGAAGAAATGTCTGCTGAGCACACAGACAGAAATGAGAAGAAAAGCACTGGTTGAGTTCCAGAGATTAAAATGTGGCCCCACCAAAGCAGGTGGGAGCTCTGCCACCATGGAGGCAGAATTTCCCCCAATGGGAACAACACTCTGGAAATATCCTCCCTCCAGACACACTGTGGGAGCTCTTCTGGCTCTGAATAGTCACTGCAAATGCAGAAAGGGAAATTAAACCCAAACCAAGACAACAATACCAGAATGATCAATCAACAGACCAAAGGGATGCAACAACAATTAAAGGGAAAAGTATTGCAGGAGTGGGTAGAGAGAAGAAGGCAAGTCCTTCACCTCCTGGGCCACTGAGCTTTGTGAGGGATAAGGAAGGATGCAGGGACTCGTGCTGGGTACAGGTTGCCACATCAAGACTTCAGCAGAGCCTTGGAGCCTGCACAGATTCAGTAAGAAGAGGAAGAAAACCAAGCAGCACAGATTCAGCCTCGAACCAGGCTCCTGTCACTAGTGCTATACAAAGAGGCCAGAACCTGGCAGCTCCAGAGACTCCTAGGAGCAACTGCTCCCAAACTCCTGGGCAGGGCAGCTCACACAGAGGGCACACCCAGCAAGCTCTGCAGTTGTGTAACTGACAATTCTGGAAATGAGAAATACGATGCCGGAACACAGTAAACAGCCACAGAGCCCGCGAAGTCCCATCCATTATGACAGCTCTGACCCAGTTATTCAGCCTGCAGCTGCCCTCTGATGGAGCTAGCACTCTGCTTCATACTACAGCATAGCTGAGGCCCTGTATGTTTCCCTCTCACCAGCTGAGCAGTTCAGGCTGCCTAAGCAGCCAAGTTCTAACTTCCGGAGTGCCTGAACACCCCAAATCCACATAAGGCAATGGCAGAGACAAATTCCCATCTCATCACTGCTGGAACTCAGCCCCTAACTCCCAATCCAAGATCTCTTTGCTGCAGCTCTGCTGCAAAAAGGGACCAAAGGGCTGTTTCAGGGAGCTGCTGCAAAATGCACCACTTTGGATAGGTGATGGGAGCATTTAACTTGCACATCTACCACTGACAAACAGTCAAGTGTTACATTCCCCTTTGAGAGGAGAACTCCAGATGAAGATTTGTGTCTACGTATCAATGATGAGTGTGACAACAGCTCACCAAGCATCAAACCAGAGTTCCCCGAGAGCCTATGAGACAGCCACAGCACGGGCAGGCACACACCTGGGTTTGGGAGGCCCCCAGGTGCTTCCAGCTTTCCTCAGGGCTCCTCTCACAAAGCAACTGCAAAGGCCTCTCACCCCTGAGACTGCATGAGGCTCACAGTCTTCACAGAGCTCAGGCCACCTGCCTGTTTTCCCTCCCTGCTCTCTTCTCCTGTTCTCTCTCAACCAGGGAAAACCCTTTACACAGTCCTTCCCCAGACAAGGCCAGGGTGTTCAGGTGATGCAGATCTCCTGATGCTCCAGGGCTGCCTATGTGCAGGCAGAATGAAGCTGCAGAGCTCTGCTGGCTCGGAGTAAGGTTTTCACCCACTTACTTCACTTAGCTGGCAACTTGGAAAATGAATTAAAACCGTGTTTGTTCCTTCTGCAGACTCTGGACACAAAACTGGAGGGCAGAGTGTCTGGAGAGTTACTGAGCTCCTGTGCTCCCTCGCAGCCTCGACACCACTGGTACCCCTGGTGAGGAGCCAGAGGAGCTGCTTGGCATGTCAGGGTGCTGGGGTGAACAGCATGGGCTGCCCCTGCACTGGACCTGGGCACCCTCAGCAGGTGGCACACAGCTGTGTGTGAAGGGCACACCACTCCCCTTCCTTGCAAACAACAGCAGGGCAAGGGCACGATCTGTGAGAGAGCTACTTGTTCCAGGGGTGCTGAGAGGACCCAGCTGAGACCAGTGTGTAGCTTTGTTACACTGTGGGACCACCTTTGCTTCACTGTTTAAATCAGCCTCAAATGCGTTGAGAAACAATTACTAGAAGCACCAAAATCCCACCTGGCTGTGGCCAGCTCCTGCCAGCATTCAGGGAGCCCTGAGCAAGCTGAATGTCCCCAGGCTGGCTGTGGAGGATGGCCGGGCTCAGAACCCTGCAGCTCAGCCTTGCTGGATCCAGGACTCAGACCATAAAAGGGCCAACCCTGAAACCAGAACCTAATCCACAAAAGATAACTTAAAAATCCCCTTCTGGGTCACCGTGTCTAAGGTCCCAAATCCAGCATGTCCAGGAGCTGTTTTCACTGCCAGGACACTGGCTGTAATGTGAGGGAAAATGTGATTATCAAGTCTCTCCACAGAGCAAAGAAACTAATGTAAAGTCACTCCAGCCTAGTTTCATCATCTCTCTCCTACTTTACACACATCATATTGTTACTTGTCTTCTTTTCCATGCCCATAGCAGTACCTAGAAATGGTTAAAGATGTGTATTTTTTCCAGAACCTGTGCTAACTCCATACACAAACTTGTACCATCACATTCTTCTACCTCCGAGTGTATCTGATGATTTTCTCCAATGGCCTTGTCAATACACCAACTGGTACAAAACATAGGTATTTTCTACTGATCTGTTATTTTACTGAAAAATGAGAACTTTCAGCTAGCAGAGTCCTCACTCAAAGCAGCTGACAACATTCTTTTTAAACTGTCAGAAGGAGATTTTCAATAAAGAACATAATTTTTAGGCACAGAGAGACATGAAGACATTTTGAGAATTACTCATCCACATGGTGCCCTTTTCAGAAGTGAAAGGTAAACACACTGAAAACACCACAAATTCTTCCTTTCCTTCGTACAAAGTGGCAGTGTCAGTAACTCTGACCCTGAATCCAGCACAGAACACATGACACTCAGCTTTACTTACCCTGCAGGTTCCTGCTGGGCTCAAAGCAAGACCAGTGCTCTGCTCCAGTGCTGAGCCCTCACAGGCCACTTCTCCCGCACCATGGTAGGGACTTGGGCTCCTAAACACTTATTTCTGCGCAAATTCTGCCAGGAATTGGAACTTACTGCTCGTAGTGAAGTTACCCTCCCCAGGCTGGGGAAAGGAGTCCACGTCCTGGATGACCTGCAGCACGCCCAGGGTCCGTGCCGGGGCGTCCAGCGCGACAGAGCTCTCGTTCACCGTTATGTCGCTGGCTCCCGTGATCTGGTTGGTGGGTGGTCCTCCTATGGATGCTTCCAGGTCTGGAGGAATGTCATCCATGCAATCTGCATTTGGCTGATGGAAAAAAAACCCACTGAATTTACTTGTTCCCACTTTAGATTTTTTCATATTATTTCAGTACTGAAAATGACAACATAAAATGAGCAAACACACAGAGCTTGTTTGTCTTCCTGTACTTAAAACTTAATATCATCTGTTGGAAGAGAGACCCAAAGTATGCAGTGGAAATAAGGAGGATTAAACTGTGTCATCTATGATTGTTAAACATTCAGAAAGCCAGAAAGGCAACTGTGTCTTGGGCTGCAGAGGCAGCAGGTCAAGGGAGGTGATTCTCCCCCTCTGCTCTGCACTGCTGAGACTCACCTGGAATACTGCACACAGTTCTGGTGTCCTCAATGTGAGAAAGACATGGAACTGTTGGAGCAAGTGCAGAGGAGTTGCTAAGAGCACTGGAGCATCTCCCCTGTGAGGACAGGCTGAGGGAGTTGGGGCTGTTGAGCCTCAAGAAGAGAAGGTTGTGTGGAGACCTCAGAGCACCTTCCAGGAGCTGAAGGGGCTCCAGGGAAGCTGCAGAGGGATCTATGTTAGGAGCTGCAGGGACAGGACAAGGGGCAATGGGCACAAATTGCAAGAGGGAAATTGAGGTTACATATTATGCAGAAGTTTTCCCTGTGCAGGTGGTGAGACCCTGGCCCAGGTTGCCCAGGGAGGCTGTGGCTGCCCCAAGCCTGGCAGTGTTCACAGCCAGGTTGGCTGAGCCTTGAGCAACCTGCTCTGGTGGGAGGTGTCCCTGCCCAGGGCAGGGGGTTGGGGCTGGATCATCTCTAAGCTCCATTCTAACCCTAAAATTCTATGATTCTATGATTCTTGTTCATACTTTCAGAAGGCTTTAGAAGAGAGCACATTAAAAACTACCTCACTTATTGATATGATCTGCTCATCACAGGCAGATTGCTGAGTCAGATCACAAGCATAAACAGAGACAGTAGCTGAAGGGGAATGATTATCTTCTCCCAAAATATACATTTTATAGCACCAATATCAGAGCTTCCAGCCACAAGAATCCAAGGGAAGTGCCCGTGGGTGCATCTCTGTGCTGGCTGCAAAAATAGATGCTAAAGCTGTTTGTAAGACAATTTTCTAAACATCAAAAGATCATTTCCTTTGCTAATACTGTATTTCCTACAAAACCAAATGATGAGAAAAGAAACAAACAAGCAATAATGGGAATCTGAAGAGCATGACTTGGTTCACAGACTCTGCTGCTATGTGACTTAGTGAGACCAGTGACAGGGACTTAACAAGACTGCGCTGCAGTTACACAGACACCTTGTTAAGTTAGGATATGTAAAGTTAAGTTGTTACATTTATCTTTATTCTACAGGAACCAGACAGCTAATCTGGATCAGTCCCTCAGGCCTGCTCAGTCCCTCCAGTGGTTTGTGAGGATTTTGCTGTGTGCTGAGTGGTGTGAACTGCCCCCTGTGCCTTCCCTCTGCTCAGCACCAAGCAGAGATAGGGCTTAAGCTGCTAGACTGGGAATGCCACGTCCAGATGGCTGAGGTCAGGGGAGATGTACTCTGCTCAGTGGATCTGATTTCTTCAGTGCTTAGGTGTCTCACCTGCCAAGGCACTTCTGAAAACCTCACCAGCTGCTTATCCCCAAGAGCAGACACCGAGAAACCAAGGGAGATGTGATACAGCAGAGGCTTAAAGGGAGACCTAACTTTAAGCACAGGAGAAATCCCTTTGAGCTCAGGCACAGCAGGTTACCATATGCTCACATTTTGTTTCAGAATCAGGAGCTTAGCATGTTTTGTCTCTTCCCATACACTCCCTGGCTGATGGTTGCCACCTCTCAAGTATTGTTTCCCCAGTGCTCCTAATGAAAAAGGCAGGGGACTTAAACCTTCCCCAGGTAGATTCTATCCACAAACTGCAGGTTGGAATGAGAATTGCTGTGCCCTGGCTCCAGCCTAACAGACTCCTCTGAACAGGGACAGAGGCACATGCAGCTGGACTAGTGAGCCTCACTGAGCCTGTGCTTTACTAAGTGAAACACCAACCACCTCTCTGTAGGATAGGGATCCA
>NW_008670201.1:3397-18746 GCF_000695815.1 Acanthisitta chloris | reverse complement strand
TAGGCATTACAAAAAGTGTTCTCAGAAGTTCGTTTCTAACTTAAACTTGCCTTTGATGTATCTCAAAAAAAAAAAAAGGCCTATTTTTCTTTTCTACATAGGAGAAACTATTGCTATTTTTTTCACGGGATTTCTGTCCTTTGCTCTGATGCCATTTATTCCCAGGATGGGGTTTTATCACAAACTTTTAAACCTTTAAAAGGGGAGGATTGGGGGGGATTATAATCGAAAGCCAAAGCAAATATTAAAGATGCAAAAATAGTGTTGCTTGATATAAATCATCCCTTGACTCTCAAATCATTTTAGTGGGACAAACTATCCCAAACTAAGCAGCATGTTATAAAACCAATGACATGAAATGCTGATATAAACCCCCAAACATGTGAGGTTTTGCTGCCAGAGTAACCCAGACACATTTGCTAAGTTTAATTATACTGGTTTCACTCATTCCCTGCACGTAAGTGCTTTGGGAGTACAATTCCACTGAAGCCAAGGGAAGGCTTTGTATTGACTTCTGAGGTTTTGGCTTGGGCTCTTAGTGAACAGCTCCAGGTCATACAACTTGCTGCCAAAAATGCAGCTGGCTGCACATCCAGCAGATATTTGCAGAGAAGGGGAGAAGCAAAGGGAAACTATTTTCTGGGATATGATCATCCCCATAGCAATGCAGCTCTGGGAAAGACACTTTTGCTGATAATCCAGTTCAAACCCAAAGAGGCACAGTCTGAGCTGGATTCCCCAGCACGGAGACAGGGCATGGTCAGGCCAACGGTGTGCTGAGACATAGAGTTATGACCTTCTGGAGCTGCAGAGTGCCACGGAGAAAAGAGGAGGTGTTGGGGCACTCAGAGTTGTTGGGGTGCTCAGGTACCCTGAAAACCAGGGCAGGAATTTTGGTGGCTGCCTGTGGGATCAGGCTGAGGGCAGATAATATTTACAGTGTCTGTTACAAAGGGAAGTGAATGGAAACGTTTAGACACTTGTGTTCTAACCAACCCTTTTGAAGAGGAGCCTCAGAGAACCTGAGTCCACAGGTGCTGTTGGGCACTGGTGGCTCGTGCTGTGCCAGTGACACAGCTGCCCTGGCCAGAGGGCAGTGAGCCTTGCCTAGGGCCTGCAAGCTCCTGGGGACTGCCTTCAGGGCTGACATCCCACCCAGGCTGCCCTCAGCAGCGAGAAGGGTGAGCACACATTTCTGGGCAGGCCAGGTCCTGGAGCTGAGCAGCAGCACCAGGGCAGGAGCTCAGGATTGAGGTTGGGTGGGATGGGTTATGCAGAGGAGAAGCAGCATAAGAGCTAGACTTCATCCTAGCCTTTCCCTCAAACACTGACTTAACAGTTGTACCATATTCCAATAGTCTAAAGACAACACATACCTGTAGCAGCAAAAGTAGCTGAACTGTAACAACACATCACCCTAACCACAATGCTCTATGTCATTTTTCCCATGGCATGTTTTTAGCCTGGATCAGATTAGGCTGATCAACATATCTACCTACTTCAGCAAAACGTACTGCATCACTTGCTGTGGAAGCTCTTCTGGAGCGAGAGTTCCTTAGGCTTCATGGAAACGACCTTCAGGGGAACAGCTGGATCAGCTCCCCCAGTGTTCACGGGAGTGCTTTACTTCACACAGCTCTTCCCGGTGTGAACTGGCACGGCCCACCTACAGCTGGGGAGGCTACTCACAGCACCTGTCACTTCCTCACCTGGTGGAGCTCAGCACTGAGCTCCAGTGACACGTGGCAGGGGCAGTGCCACAGGGAGCATCACAGGGCAGCATAGCCCCAAGGGCTGTGGGGATGGCAGACAGGACATGCACTGTCTGAATGCAAACACAACTTACAAACATCATTTGCTTTGGCAGCTTCCAGCTGCCTTGCATGTTCCAGACAACAAAGAGCTTAACAACCTCTTGGATGTCATGTGGTCCAGCACATGCTCAGTTACTGGGAGAAATGCCTCTCATTGGAATTAGGAGTACAGATAGACTTGCTCCAGAGAGACTTCTGGAGAAATCTGACAGAACAAAGATTTGGTTCCCCAGAATGAGCAATTAGTTGTCCTTGTACAGCAGAGCAAATGTTACTTGCAGACCTTCTGCTCCGAGACTGGAACTGAGAGCATGATTAAAAAAATACATCCAGTCCTGATTTAAAACACAAGCCAAAGCTACGTGACAGAATCTATAAATCTACAGAAACGCCAGCAGACAATCTTGTGCAGCCCCAGACACACAAATCCCAACACCCAACCAACCCCCACACGCTCCTCCTGGGTGACAGAAGTGGGTGCAGGAGACAGGTAGAGCCAAACATTTCAGTGTGTGCTTCCTGTAGCAAATCAATCGATAAAGCCAATAACATGGCAAAAAGAGCAGGATGGGAGCAAAGGCAAAGGGCTGGGGATACCCCCAGGCAGCTGGGGCTTCACTCTGCTCTGCAAGTCTCTTACCGGGATGCCTAGAGCTTTGAGGATATTCATCTTACACATGGGGCAGGTGCGGTGGTCCAGCAGCCAGGGGTCCACGCACGACTTGTGGAAGAGATGCCTGCAATGAGAACCAGATGTTTGAGTTCAAATGCACCACAGCACAACTAACTCTGTCACACAATAAGGTGCACCCTCAGCTGGAGGGAAGATACTGAGGAGCACTTTCACCGATGCTGATTTGCACCCCAAGCTTCTCCCACATTCCAACTGTTTAGCTTCCCAGCTGACCTCAGTCCTAGGTAACACTAGAAATTCAAAGCCAAAACTGAGACCTCAGAATCTTATTCCTTTCACTGCAATGTTTGTTTCCTCACTGCTTCTAGAAGAAATGAGTCCTTTGTGCAGCAAAGGTAGATGGCACATATCACATTCCTGTGCTTGGTATGGCTTCACACAACCATGGGAAAGGGCAAATCTGTTCTTCGAAGTTCAGCCTAGTCTAATTATATCAGTTGGCTACAATACCAAACTTTGCCTGACCTCATCTGTCCCTGGATGTCAACATGATCAATGCAAATGAAGCATCGTGATAGCTGAAGTCTAAACCACAAATTTCCTAGGGCTCCTGAGCTGTCCTTCCCAACAGGACCTGACTCCATGGGTAACAGCACAAAGCACTAGATGTTGGGCTCTGTCCTGCACAACTCCTCCCTTTACCTCAGCAGGGACATGCTCAGCACATCACCTGACAGACACTCAGAACAGAGAAGAGCATGAAGACGGTTCTGAGGCACATGTCATTTTACGTTTACAAGTCTAACCAACAGAATTTTTGGGTGTGTTGATGCATGGAGGGCACTGAAAGTCAATCTCTTGCCTTTCAGCTGTTTGAAAGAACGAGGAAATTCTCGATAGCAATTGGTTTTCATTAATTATACAACCAAATTCATAAACAAATATGCTTATTGGCAAACATCTGAAGCATGTTTCTGCCAAAGCAATCAGCACTCAAATCTGAGATAGTTATTATTCTCCCAGAAAAAAGCCCCAGATTTCCAAGATCAGTTTCGGACAGAAAATACATAACTTCCACCAAGACATTTTACCACAGACTAGAGAATCCCTTTTGTTTTGAGCCTCCAGCTCTGAAGTCTCAGTCAGGTTGGGTTCACATTACAGCACTTCATGATGTTTGCTCATCACCAGAACCCTGGAACTTGTATGCCCTCAAAGACCTGAAGAACTGTAGTTCAGTGTTCCTGGAGTTGGCTTCAAAAACAGCCTTCTAAAATCAGCCCTAACAATGCCAAGTCATTCAAGTCCATGACAGATCGTGTCACTCTGCACTTCGCAATATCACTCAGCACAGGGGATTAACTGCAGGTTTAACATGTACAACTGGAGGAACTTGATTATATGACAGAACTCCACAGAAAAACGTTATTGAAAACCAGAGAAACATTTGACTTGTCAGATTTCTGTACCGCATTATACAATTAAAAGCTCACAATGTCTATTTTGGAACACAAAAACAGGTGTGCAGAGAAAAAAGGTGTCAGGGTCTGCAGATTTGGGCTTGAAAGTGTCTTTTCTTCGTTGTTAGCTAGAGCTCTGCATCCATGCCTATGGCTTTCAGGGAACTGTCAACTGTTTGATGTCCTGGTAAGTTTATAATCCAAATCCAGGCAAAATAAGGGGCAGCACATGGCAAAATGAGAGGTTTCGCAGGGAAGGAGAGGACAGAGGCAGTGCAGATGGTGTCAGCAGCAATGGCCACACAGGGAGACAGTGAGAGGTATTTCAAGCACAGCCTTGGGACATAGCTTTGACAATCACAGCTAGAAAAAAACACAGGTTTTTCCCTGTCGTGTGTAACCACATCCACTGCAGAACTGTGTTGATTTGGATGGTTGAAAACTTTCTCAGAAGAACCGTAATTGATCAGTTGAGATGTTGTAACAACCTCCTACAGAAAAGCTTTCATAAGGGCAAAGGAAACCACTGTTCACCTCTCCTAGGGATAAGAGGCACAATGATGTGTTTAACTGCAGCAAGTGAGATCCAGGTAACACAAGAAAGGCTTCACCACAGCCAGGGGAATGAGGCACTGCAATAAATTATCAGGGGAATTTGCAGAGTTTTCACCCCAGGAGACTGCAGAGTGTGTTGGAAAAAGCTCCCCAGAAGAACCTGTGCCTGGCAGTGCCCTGTGCTGCTCCAGAGGTGGTCTCCAGGTCCCTCCCAGGGTCCCTCCTGCTCTCTCCTGGAGCTGCATGTGGCTGTGCAAATCTCAGAGCACAATGAAAGAGAACCAAGAGTATTCCATTCACTACTGTCTAAATAGCACTGCATGACTTTTTAGCTGGAGATTACCTTTGTTTGAAATGTATTTACATTTCCTTTAAAGTTGCAATTTTCATCCTGCAAGAAAGAAATACTTCACATTGAGCTCAGCCCAGAATTACAATAACAATGATTGCAGTGCAACTATTGCAAAGCTTTCAGCCTGCCAACAATTCTGAGCAGCCTTTTTCCAGGTTAAGGAAAACTGTTCTCCTCCCACCCTCTACTACTTGTCTCACCTATGCAGAAGGAGAGGTACAGCCCTAGGGCCCTTGGACAAGAGCATCAGTTGCCTGGACTGGACACAGAGCTGAAGAGAGGCTTGAGAACAGCTTTGATGAGAGACTGAGCAGCACTGCAGCATCCAAAGAGGTGGTCTGAGCTTTTAGGGGTGTGTGTAGGGTATTATTTGTTTACTTCTGAGGAAGAAGGAAGGACAAAAGAACGTGATGACGAGGGTGAGAGGAAGGAAACAAGGGGAAGAATGTGTGCAATGGACTAATTTTCACAGAAAGCAGGAGCAAAGCAACCTCTGGAATCACAGTTGTCCGTGGAGTGAAGGTCCAGGAGAAGAGAACAAGCTGCAAAGGGGTCAGAGAGTGTGTTTACTGGTGACAGAAATGAAACTGCCAAAAAAAGCCTTATGAGGAACTCAGCAGAGATAAGGCTGAAAGGAATGTCTTCCCTCTCTGTGGAAGTTCAGTGAAGTCAGTACAAGTTGAGTAAAGGCACACACTGGGAGCAGCAGCACCAGTGGCATCTCCAGAGCTGGAGCAGGAAAGACAACAGTGTCTCGAGGCTGGAGAGGGAGGATAAGCAGAATGAACTAGGGCTATGACAAGAGACTCTGGAACAATGACCTTGGTTACATCTGACGTGGTGTCAGTGCCCTCAAAGACAACTTCAGTGATGTTTACTGCCATTAAACATAAAACCAGCTGCAAGTCAACACTTCTTTTTAACCAAGTGTCACTCCTTATTTATTTAGACATTCTGTAGGGTGGGAACTGCCTCGAGAGCACACAGAGGAAGAAGCAGAAGTTCACTGGAATTCTCTTGGAGCTCTCCAGAGCAGGGTACACAACCACAGGCTACCCTAGTGTCAGCAGAAAAGAGAAGACATTTGGGAAACAGCCTAAGTCCCAGGAAACATATATACTTGACTTTGGAGCTCACCCACTGCAGCACTGTCTGGTGGACTTTTGGTACCAATTTCTTAGAAGATTCAGTCTTAAAAACTAACCTCAGGACCTACAGGACTTCATACAGAGTGTGCCTGGTTTCCCCAGTGCCACCTGCAGTGCAGGGCAGCACCTTCCATGTGCAGCTCTTGGGGTGTTATTTGGCTTTGTGGATAAAACGTTGTGTTTCAAGCACCTCCCAAATGGATACACGAAGGTTAGCCAGCACTGTCACCTGGTGCTGCTCTCTGCAAGGCCTGGTGACACACCAGCAGCCCAACGAGGTTCCCATGTCAGACACTGCACCTGCACGAGGTTTAACTGAGGATGCTGGAGGAAGAAAAGTACAGAGCCTATAGGTCTTTATCAAATATAACACTCTCCTACTCACTTCACAGAGACAGGAATTAATCCACTTTTGTGTCTTTGGATGAGGAGATGAGACTGACAAGAACAGAGAGAGCCACGACTACCATTCTGTTTCAGAAGTTCAAACCCTTGGCAATGTGTAGAACATTGCCCTCCCCTTTTGCACACAGGAGAGCCAGGCTTGGTGCAATAGCTGCTTGGGAAACATTTTTGAGCCTTTCTAATTCCAAACTGCTGAGGCTCAAACTGTGAGGATTTTACCAGACAGTTCTGCTGCTGCTACCCTTTGAGCATGAGTCATTTTCTAGGCGACCTTTAAGTCAGCCAAGAACTGGATCCCACCTGTTAACTCTGTGTTTCCTATTCCCTCTGTTTGACTCAGCTCTGCGCATGACAAAGTCTCATTGAATTATGAGGTGAGACCCAAGCGAAAGCTAAAGCTCAGGCATATTTTAAGCTGCTATATAACCACCTGCAAACACTGCCTGTCTCTACCATGCAGAACTGCCAAGCTTTATTCTGCTTCTATGCAAACAGGTTTGATGTCAAAACAAGGTCCAGAGTTTCAGGTAATTCCTCATTTTTCTCTATTTCTGCTTCACAAAAGGATGAGTTTGTGTCTGTAGAAAAAAAAAAGGGAGTTCACAAGCAGTTTGCCCTTGTGGGGAGATTTACAGCAGGTCAAACGTCTGATTAATCTGTTGCTTTTTGCTTGCCATTTAGTGATGGCAGCACACAGATGTAATGAGTGGCAAAATGAACAGAAATGGACAGCTCATAACACTCAAACATCTGCTAGGGAACAGCACAGCAGGAAAACAAAAAGCATTTTGGTTTCTCAGGCAGGAGAAGAAAGAAGCCCCATTAAAACCCCCAAAATCTCTGCTCTGTATCTTTAGGGGAATCCAACACGAGCTGTTGCTCTCCTAGGAATGCCACGGGGCACTCAGTTCCCTGGGGCAGTCCTTCCTGAGCCAGCACTCCAGAGTGGGTGATGGGGATGGAGCTGAGCAGAGCTGTGGGCAGGAATCAGCCCAAAGGCTCTGCTTCCCACCTGCTTTGCTGCTCCTATTCAGCACACCACTTTCTGGGGATGGTTTTTTTGCCAGATGTTATCCCTTTCTCCGTGCCAGGACGTGGCCCAGGGCAGCGCAAGCAGCAGCTCCTCGTGGAGCAGAACTCTGCTCTCTCCCTTGCTGCTGTGGCCAGGGCTCATCTTGAAGTCAGAGGCAAATTCTCTAAGGCATTGTGCTGGTTTGAGCTGAAGTAGAATTAGCTTTCTTCACAGAGGTTAGTATGGGGCTATGTTTGGGTTTTGTGCAGAACACAGAGTTGATAATGCAGAGATGTTTTTGTTACTGCTGAGCAGAGCTTACACAGAGCCAAGGCCTTTGCTGCTTTCCGTACTGCCACACTGGCAAGGAAGTTGGGGGTGCATGGGAGATTGGGAGGCGACACTGCTGGGACAGGTGATCCAAACTGACCAAAGGGATATTCCATACCATAGGACATCATGCTCAGTGTATAAGGTGGGAGGAAGAATGAGGAAGCGGGGACATCTGGAGTGATGGCATTTGTCTTCCCAAGGAACTGTTACGCTTCCGTACTGCCACACTGGCAAGGAAGTTGGGGGTGCATGGGAGATTGGGAGGCGACACTGCTGGGACAGGTGATCCAAACTGACCAAAGGGATATTCCATACCATAGGACATCATGCTCAGTGTATAAGGTGGGAGGAAGAATGAGGAAGCGGGGACATCTGGAGTGATGGCATTTGTCTTCCCAAGGAACTGTTACGCGTGATGGGCTGTCTTCGAAGATGGCTAAACACCTCCTGTCTTCGGGAAGCAGTGAATTAATTCCTTGTTCTGCTATGCTTGTGTGTGCAGCTTTTGCTTTCTCTATTATATTGTCTTTACCTCAACCCATGAGTTTTTGTAGCTTTTACCCTTCTAATTCGCTCCCCCATCCCGTTGGTGGGGGAGTGTGCGAGCGGCTGCATGGTTCTTGCCTGCTGGCTGGGATTAAACCACGACAGGCATTTATACCGAGCTGATAAAAAAAAACAGGGAGGAAAGCAGAGGAACCAAAGCCTTTAGAGCATAAATCCTACTTTAGATTTTGTAATAACTGGACAGAAGAAATTTCTGACTATCATACTAAACCCTCAGAGTGTTCATTAACTACTAGGTTCACTTCACACTGATTAAAAGATGCATTTCAGATATCTTTACCAACAGATTTTTAATAGATCAAAACAATAAACACACCCTTCCCCCCAAGCTCTCAGGTCATCTCATCAGTGTGAAACTCTGAGAACAGCGACTGGCTTGAAGGAGAGAGATTATTAAAGCACCTTCAACTTACCTGCAAGGCAATATCCTGACAACATCATTGGGTTTGTAGCCTTCAATACAAACTGCACAGTTATCAAAGTCTGGCTCAGTTTCCTGCAGGAAAGAGAACATTCATCATTTCTATTTTTTCATTTTGTCAGCTAATCTCTCCGTACAAGAGCCTAAGTGACAGAGTGAAACAGCCACGGAGCAGACTGCAAATCCACTAATGCATTTCAAGCCCAGCAAGTCACACTTTCCAACATGTTTCCAGCTGGAAACTGCCCTGGGAAGCATGCAGATTTAATTAGCATGTTTTAGCTCTCAGGACTTCATACATCTCTGCAGAATCACCTCTCCCTCCATTCCATCTGCAACTTGCTCCCCAGCATTCCTCCTCTGCCTGAAGGACACAGCAGCTGAACAAGCAACTGCAGTTCCTGCTCTGCCTCCTTGTCCCAGAGGTCTGAAGGAATCCTCAGCCCAGAGTTTCATTTGGTAATGAGCAATTTGACAAATTACCTTGTCACCTTTCCTGATGGTTCTGACCTGCAGCTTGCTGATTGCTTTCTTTGCAGCATCTCCCAGCCGGCGCTGTAAGACAAAATTTCCTCTTAGGCAAAGAGTATCTCTATGCAGAAATCATCATTTAATCTCCCTAGGCATCTTCATAATCTGAAGAGAGCGTACACGGGGAAGGACAGTGCATAAATGGGAACAGATGAGGTCAGTCACACTGTTGCTCAGGATAAGGACACAGTAGGTGTTGTAGCTTTGCTGGTAACTCAGGGCCAACCAGCAAAGCTGCTCTGATGGAGATCCAGGGGCAACTGGGTGTGAGCCCATCCTGGCACTGCACCACCCCAGTGAGCAGCAATGTAGGCAACAAGTCCATTACTTGGGTATTCCACTTCTTCCCTCTCTTTTTGTAATGGCTCTTGTAAAAAGCCACACTGGGCAGTTAGCAGAGTAAACACTGAACTTTAGTCTCACCTTGTGTTCATGATCATCAACAAGAAGTAAGTGCTGAAAGTGAACTGTCAATTTGTTAACCACAAAAAGGGAATAATCTCTCCTGTTCTCTGTTCCTGCAATACAGACTTGCCTACTTTACAGAAGCAATGCAAGGTCTAGAAACGAGGTGAAAGCATCTGCAGTTTCTCACAGGTAAAGCACTATATAATCCTGCAGCAACATTCTATCTATACATAACCATCCCCTTCTTTGCCTTTCTACCGTTTCCTCCAGTGGACCATGAATTGCTCCCCACGTGGTGTTTCTGAGTGCTCTCCCCTGTTTCCAAGCAGTCAGTGCTGGCAGGGTCCCAGCCCCTCAGGAGGAGTGTGTAAGGGCAGCCTGAGGCAGAATGCTGCTCTCAGCCCTGCCCACAGACACTGGGGCAGTTCAGACAGTCCCTGCAGTTCCCTCTCACCCTGTGCCATGGTGCTCACTTGTGCTCACCCAGCACAGGCGATGTGGAGACACTCACAGGCAGGAAAGGCATTGGAGAGCTCATAACTCCCATTCCCTGCTCAAGGCTGGGTCAGCTTCAAAGCTCTGAAGCTGTGTCCAGTCAAGTTTCGAGATTTCACAACCTCTGTGGATAATCTGTTCCAGTGCTTAACCAATCTTCGTCTTTTTTCCTTTCTAAACATACAACTGGAATTTCCCTTGCTGTGATTTGTACCCTGTGCACCTCCAAGGAGAGGTGACTGACTCCTCTCCGACCACCTGTTCCGCAGCTGGAGGCAGAACTCTTCCTCCTCCTCTGCTCCCCTCCCAGCTCAGTGAGCCAAGCCCCCTCACCTCTCCTCAGGTGCCACATGCTCCTGTCCCCAGGTGACCCTCCTCTGGGCACTCTATTACTTTCATGCCTCTCACCCAGTTTCTTGCAGCAAAACCTACTCCAACGTCTCTTTATCAGCTTTAGAACAGTGAACCCCAATCTGACACCAATAAATGACTTGAACCCTTCCCTTCACCTCCTCTCCCCATCCATGTTTCCAGCCAAGTGCCGTTGGATAGGAGAGCCCTGGAGCCTCTGGTGACTCAGGACGTTCAACGTTCCGGGCTGGGAGCGCTGCCTGTGGTCAGAGGGGCTGTCAGGGAAGGGTTTCCAGCTGGAGGGGGAGAGCATCCAGCCAGAAATAGAAGGAAGCAGGAGGGAGTTTGCAAACCGAGACCTAATCACCACACAGATATGATTAATAAATTACCACTCTGTTCTTCAGAGTCAATTAAAATCACTGAGTTGAGTAAGCTCATTGTGTTGGACAGACGTGGAAGGCTGACAAAACACTGTGAGCAGGGAGCAACTCCAGATCTGGCTGAGGAGGTGGAAACAGTCCTGGCTATCACACGAGATTTACATAGGAGCTTTCCAGCATAGCTAATTGTGGCACGTGAGGGAGTGTCTTGTAATTATACAACATGTCTTTCTGTGGTCCATTTTTTTCTCTCAGTCTCCCTTAAATAAAGAGATCAGATGAGATCTGGAAACATTTCTTGCCAGCTCTTTGGTATGTAAATCAAAGACAGGCTGATAACATGCAGCAAGACAAGTGCCATTATGTCCTGATTCAGAAATTGCTTGTCGTTCCTTTTTATCTTTATTATTACTTAAACTAATGAAATGTCTCTATTCTCTTTTTGTGCACATTCTTGAGGGGAAAAGGACAAGATTAAAACCTCATGTACATATTTAATCTTCTTGTTTTGATGTTTGCTTTCTCTGATCTATCACAAACAGACAGGACCATGGCTCACACACAACAAGAGTAGTTTAGTTTTTGAAGGAACAGGAGTATCTTGGACTAAGGTCACACTTCCAAAGGGTTCTCCCTTTTGGATGCAAGGCATGCTACCAATAACCAATGATTTCCTCTAGAAGATAAGAGGCATTACAAGAGTTCAAGGGTTTAAAGTAAGTTAGAGATTCATAATCATAAATCTCATAACCTCATTATCAACATTCAGCACTGGACTGGAAGGAGTCAAGCACATCAGACACGGTGCTCTGATGGTTGGTGAAAAAGAAAGGACAGTGGCATGGAAAGCATCACTTTCGTGTTCCTGAGGAACTCAATGACTGTAGATGCTGCAGAAAAGAAATTACAGTTAAGTGCTTCTCTCTTAATGGCCTTACTAAACTGTCACCTTGCAGGAGGAGACCACCTTGTACCTTGTGCAGAATGAACCACATCATCAGGATGAGGTGTCAGACACATCTCTGCACACAAAGTTTGCAGACTCCATCGTGGGAAGCATCTTCCCCAAACTGCTCCAAAGACTGATGCCTCTGTTCAGTAGCCCAAACCCCCACCCAAAGCCACAGCCAGTAGCCCTCCCGCTCCGAGGACTGCTCCACACAGTCACCCACTGAGGGTCAACCCAGGATGCACAGGACCCTCCTCAGCCCCAGTGCAACCACTGCCTGCTTTGGCTGTCACTGTCCTGTGAAACACTTGGAGACCCCTAAGTGCCAGAGTTACTCTGCAGAAAATGTCCTCTTAACAAGCCAAGGGAAACAACAGGCATGGAAGAAATACGGTAAACAATCTGGCACTGAAACATCATCTCCTCATCATCTTCCCATCGTACTGTCAACATAAAGAGAGGTCTGCTATCAGTGATGGAACATGAAATCTGACACACTGACAGGGTTGGGTTTGTGGTTGCTCTGTCTGTGTCCTCACTGTCTCAGGGCTGTGATAGCAAGTCACATTTTGCTGAATTATCTCTGGGACTTGACTTGTCATGTAATTCCAAACTGCTTCTCATCAGCTCTGCAATATGATGTTTCTTGATGCAAACAATTTCAACAGTCTTTTCCAAACTCTTATTTCAGGAGGGCTCCAGGAACGAGCTGCTGAGGAGACACACTGCGTTTCTTACACAGATTTATCCTCTTCATATCAAACAGATGTATCATCAGGGCAAACTCCTACTTCCTGGATATCCTGTTAGGTGGGAAGAAATGTTCATCTGTGTGAATATTACTACCCATCTTCTACTTCCATATATACTGTAGTGACCTGTGCCAGAGGAAGCTCTAAAAATTAGATGCATTAAAATAAAAATGGGTATCTAATTGTATTTGCAGTGACTCCCTGGCTGCAGGTGCCAAGCCATTCATGGAAGATGGTTTTGTGCTCCACTAATTCCCAGCCAAGTTGGGACAAATCAGCCAGGGCACTCAGTGAGAATCCTTGAAGCCCTGACACTTCACTCATCACAATCAGGCACTTCACTGGAGTAAGCTATGTCTTCTTTCTGGCATCTGGACCTGGGTTTGGCACATGTGGTGAGAAGACTGGTGGCTGAAGGTCTAGATGCACCATGTCCAGGTTCCATCTCACTGCAGAGTCATGGGAAGGATTTCAGGAGATTTTTCAGTCTAACTGCATTCATTGCTTTCTTGATGGAGAGCAGAGTTCCTTCTGGATTTACTGCTTGCTCAGAACTTATGCTGCGTGCAGGAAGGGAAATGGACCTGAAAAGGAGGGTCAGTGTATAAAAGAGGACTAGACAAAGGTGCCTACAAGGCTTGACAAGGGAACACACAATGATTTCCATGAAAGGAAGACACAGCTGTGATGGGACAGCTTGGAAGAGGCAAACTGGAAGATGACTTGGGGAGACGCAGAGTGACCAGGGAAAGATGTTCTGAAGTCCTGTATCCACATCCCATCCTTTTGCTACAAGAAAATATGCCAAAGAAAGAAATCAAAGCAGAACTTTATGGAAAAAAGAGAGGAACCTCATGGAAAGGGCAAGAGCAAGATGAGCCCTTCTAAAGTACCTACACCGTTATATTCCACAGCCAGGACTGTATACTGCTACCATTCTTCATATGAAAAGAGCTAATAAAGAGCTTAGAAGAGACAATGCAGTGTGAATAAAGTGCATAAGACATTCTAGTTTTCCTCATATTATTGTACATTTTTGGCCAAAAAATGAATAGTGTGCCATTTCTTAGGAGGCATGTTCTCATTCTGCTGGAGAACAGAACTAGTAAGGACCAAGTTACCAAAACCTCCCCACAGGACAACTGCTTTTGCACACAGCAGTCTCCCTCAAACCCTGGAAAGAGAACACTGCACAGGACATAAACCTCTCAATTCCAAACGACAGCACATTACCTGACTGAGCTTCTTGTTCTGCCATGTTTGGTGTTTATGTCTGTCTGTAGACACTGCTAATCTGCCTGTGCAATTGCTTGACCAGAGCACACGTTCCCACACACCAAACCACACGTGTGTGTCTGCAGAGAGCTGGAAACAGCACAGCCCTCCCAGCCACAGCCAACCTGCTGCCAAGGATGTTCACATTCCAGCTGGGATACTCTCGTTCTTGCTATCCAAAATTTCAGGCTGTGTATTTCAGAGGAAAATATATTCTGTCTGTCTGTAAATACAGAGCAGCTGCTCTCTGTCTCAGAGGATGCCTGAATTCCAATGGACCAGGGCAAGGATTCCTGTACTTCAAGTATATGTTACAGTGTGTGGCAAGTACTTCTCTCTGCAAGATCATTACTAACACTCTGTTTTACCTTTTCTGCAGAATAAGCAAGGCAACCCTCCCTGCCCCAGCAGTAATTTATTGAGGGTCCAGCAGCCTCTCTGAATTACAGTGCATTTTCCCCTGCAGTAAAACAGTTCTCTCAGATTTCATACACTGATAACATTTTCTGCTGCACCATTAGAATGAAATGTAGAAGCTCTCAGCTTCCCAGTTCTGCTGATGCTGAGACAGTTGCATCCAGACAAGAAAAAATGAAATTTATTATCATCATTGCTATTATTATTCGCTGCTGAACTACCACAGACACGGACAGTGCTCCGTAAATCCAGAGGCACTCAGGGCTCATTCCCACTGCTGCTGACTCCTCTCTGGCTCTATGGGCTTTGTGTCTCTTCCAAGGGCTTTGGACACAGATGCCAAGACCAACAGCACTGGTTTAATAACATTGGTGGCTATCACTACAGCACTTGTGTGTTCAGTGGTCGTTGCCAAACAAAGAGAGACACGTTTGCCTTCTAAGCCCAAGACCTTTCTAACGCAGCACTGAAATGAAAACACATTCTGTTCTGTCTTTCAGCACTTCTCGTGAACCTCTTTCACATCATCTCACTGTATTCCAGGCATCATTGTGATCTCAGAGGTCCTTAGTTGTACCATTGCTCGCTCACTTGGCTATATGTACCCAAACAATCTTTTCACAAATAAATACCCTCAACTTTCTATTTCTTGTGTGTTTTGCATGGCAAGAAAACTCACAAAATACACAGATTACTAATTACTTTTCTTCCTGAATCCCATCCACACTGACAAGAGTCTTGGCTTTCCCCAGACAGACATTTTGATATTCCTATTCTTTCCACTTCCTTGGGTTTTGTTTCAGTTTGTGTGTTTTTACCAGGCACTCACAACTTCCTAAACTCTTCCTTCCCAGCTGAGCCCCATGGGGATGCCCTGGTAACACAGAGGTCACTCCAGCCCTGCTCACCTGATTTCTGTCCCTGGCATTGGCGTAGCGGAACCGCTGGATGTAGTAGAAGACCAGCCAGGCCAGCGAGATGATCATCAGCACGATGAAGGAGATGGAGACGAACACCACGGAGGTCCTGCTGACATATTTCTGCAGGTTGCGCGTCCCGATGGTGATGTACATCATCACAGTGATGT
>NW_008670201.1:1951-3336 GCF_000695815.1 Acanthisitta chloris | reverse complement strand
CAGGAATCATTATTGCTACAACATCTTCTAAACCTATCAGACAGATAGAGAAAAGGAACCTTAAGTAAAACAAATGATTGCCCAAAGACAATCATAGAACCATAGAATATCCTGAGTTGAAAGGGACACATATGGATCACTGAAGTCCAACTCCCAACCCTGCACAGACACCCCAACAATCCATCATGTGCCTGAGAACATTGTCCAAACACTCCTTGAGCTCTGTCAGGCTTGGGGCTGTGACCACTGCCCTGGGAGCTGTTCCAGTGCCCAAACACCTCTGGGGGAAGAACCTTTCCCTAATATCTAACCTAAATCTCCCCTTACACAACTTCAGGCCATTCCCTTGGGTCCTGTCACTGGTTGCCAGAGAGAAGAGATCAGTGCTGCCCCTGCACTGCCCCTGGTGAGGAAATTGTAGATGACTATGAACAAGCCAAGTAACCTCAGCTGCTCCTACTGTGGCTTCCCCTTGAGACCTTTGACCGTATTCGTTGCCTTCCTTTGGATGTCCTCCCATAGCTTAGTATCTTTCTTATTTTGTGGCACCCAAAACTGCACACAGCTCAGCTGAGCCCAGATGAGCTCCTGACACAGTCTGCAGCTTGGCCCCAGCACAGCTGAGGGGGCACAGTCCACGAGGGGGATGAAGCAGGGCCTTCCCACAGTCCTGCCAAGCCTTCCAAAGCTACAACCCCCTGAGCCGGGCCCTGCACCGACCTCTCTAGCCTTGACTCTGCACCAGCTTTCCTTTCTATACAGCTCTGCTTGATTTTACTTGCATCACATATTTTCATAATTTTATGGCCCCTGTGTCCATGACAAATATGGTCTGAAATTATCTGGGATTTGGTGGCTCATTAAATGCCTTTTCTGGCTTTATAAAACAAACTATCTCTGCTTCATGGCTCAATATTCTGGATATTCTGTTCCTCCACTTCATGACATAAGCATGTAGTCTATTTTTACACCTAAACTATGTTTTGCAATACTGCAATGTAGCAACAACAGCACATGAAATGATCCCAAAGTGGCAGCTCGAAAGGTAGAGACTGAGGGTGTCTGAGGTCAGAGAGCAACACTGGGGTGGGTGTCAGAGGTTCAGCTGAAACCCCAGGAAATCCAGCAGCATGTTGTTAATCCCAGGGCTATCTTTGGCTGTGGCAGGAGGAGGAAGCACTGCCAGTGTTGGGACACCTGGGGAGGTGGGAAGGGATCGCTCAGCCTTGAATAGAGGCACGGGAGGGTGACTGGATTTCCAACAGCATCTCCCTCCCTCCAGGCTGGTACCCAGTGCAGCACTGTGCCCTGGTCCTCATGGTCCAGCTCAGCCATTTCTTCACCAAAACCCCCTGGGAGATATAAACTAGGTCCTCCAATGCACT
>NW_008670201.1:0-1935 GCF_000695815.1 Acanthisitta chloris | reverse complement strand
GCAGGACTTTGGTGGGTGGTGCTCAGCAGCAAACACTAACCACGATGGAAAATCCTGCTGGTGGCTGGATCATTTGGAGGTCCCAAACCAGCTGTGCCAGGATGCTGCTGGTCACACCAAGCATCTGCTGCAACTGAACCCTGAGCCCTCAAGTCTTGGCGCAGAAAAGCAAACACCACCACTTCTCTTGGGAGACTTTCCATTGTACTTTCCTGACTATGAACAAGCAAGTCAATGGGTAGGAAGAAATCAAGTTTGGCCAAGCCAAGAGTTTTAGATACCCATGACAGGAAACTTAACCTTTCCGCCGATGCTCTCCCATAAAAGCATTAATAATTTTCAGCTATTTCCCTGAGTTTTTTCCCTAGCAAGAGCCCATCCTGAGCAGCCAAGATGAATGTAGCTTCGTGGCTCTCCTGATGCCTGTTTATTACTAACACTACCCTAACAGCCTGGGGAAGAACCTGCCAAGTCTCAGAGCGGCTGAGAAGGACACTGGGGCTGTGCCAGGAATTTTCTTGCAGCCAGTAAGACAAACTGTCTGGAGCAGTGCCTTGCTGTGTACATGGCACAAGGCACTTTGCTGCATGTGTTTGGTCTCTTCCCTTTCTTTGAAGAAAATACAAATTTTAAATCCACTCTGTAAGAAAACCAAAGCAACCACCTCACACACAGCCCGAAAGAACCCACAGTGAAAAATTTCTCAGCCAAAAACAATGAGATGAAGTGAATCAACTGCTCTCCAAAGCCACAATCTGACCCACTGAATTATTCAGCACAGACTTCTAACATCACCTTCCATGCAGTACAGGGCACTGTATGAATGCTGCCTGAGGGACTATAAAACAGAAGGTACAAACACAATGTCAGCAAAAAATACAGGTAGTATCTTAACTGCTTAATTACCTTGAATCCTACATTTCTTTAAAAACATGTTGAATTATGTTTTAGGTTTTATCTAGCTCTAATCTATTGCTGGAGATATGACATTCCAAACAAAGAATCACATTCATTTGTTCAATTCTGAGAGTGATGTTTGTGTAACAACAAAACAAGCACTCACAGCAAAATCCTGTCTAGCTTTAACAGTAAAGAGGGAGAAAAAATGTAACCTCATTGCTGCTTTTCATCCCTGCCCTCTCTGACTGAGCTTTCTGGCTTCAGCTTCTGGTGGATGCAGAACTGAATTAGGGTAAGAGTGCAGGCACATCCCTCCCTTCTCCTCACACACCTCACACTCCTCGGCCAGGGAGAGCTCCCGAGCTGCAGCCTAGTGCCCTCCAAGGTGCTCTGAGGCACAGAGCACACTGAGGAACTCACCATGGACATGTGCTAAATGGAAACGTGTTTCCAAAAGCAAAGAGGAGGACTCAGCTAGTGACAGAGGAAAGCAGCTGCTTTTGCATTTATTCCAACACTTAATACATTCAAATTCAGACTACCTGGTTATTTTCTTGGAAAGCATTACACTTGTAATGGAGCATTCTTGGAAAAAATAACCAAATCAGTGACAAGTACTGGTTTTTTAAAAAAAAATTCACTGAGTTTATGCTAATTTCTCCAAGGCATCACAGGAGAATGCTCTTTATCCACCATGTCATTAGGCTAGTTTTTAAAGCTCAAATATGCTCAATGTTGTGAAGGAAAAAAGTAATTTAAATCTATTTTCTCCCTTATATAACAAAATGTTTCACAAAGACAAAGAATATTGGGAGTTGGAAGGATCCACAAGGATCATTACTCCTGTCCCTGCCCAGGACACCCCAACACTGCACCCTGAGCCTGAGAGCATTGGCCAAACACCTCTGGAGCTCTGTCAGCCCTGGGGCTGTGACACTGCCCTGGGAGCTGTTCAGTGCCCAGACACCTCTGGGGGAAGAACCAGTTGCTAATCTCCAGCATAACCCTCCCTGACACAACCTCAGCCCATTCCCT
>NW_008670200.1:8388-17750 GCF_000695815.1 Acanthisitta chloris | reverse complement strand
TATATAGTTATCCAAAATGTCAGGTCTGCTTATCTGATATATAAATTACTTTATAAGTCAGTCAGTAATTGTTTGCAATAATTAAATATTTTGGTTAACTACCTTCTGTGGTTTACTCACACATGTGACTCACATGCTCTTCTGAATTTTTTTCACCCTAAAATTGGTTTCATTGCAAACAAACTGAATTTCCTGTTTCTTCTGTGAGTGTGCATATGACATCGCCAATACTTTGATAGAAATTCTAAAAGTTTGTTGGTATAATTTTAACAGTAATGAGACATGAATTTCATTTTTTTAAGGACAGATTAAGGCAATGTCTACAGAATGAAAACATGATTTCAGAGGTCTAAAAATCTCCTGAGAGAAACTGGTGTTCTTTGAGATCACAAGGTCAGGAGTACAGTAGCAGTTATTCATATGCATATATCTATACAATTACACAGGCCCAATTTCATTTTTGTACCATTTGATGGTACAAAACATGATGTTATATTTTATGTCTCTGCAGAGATTTTGATTAGCAATTTTGGAACATTAGTAAAAAAATAAATTCAGTTTCCAGCTGTAACTTTTGTGTTTAAAAATGCTTAAAATTCATGATGAAAGCTATTGGATTAGTATACATCAAAAACTTCCAGAGTAATTAGATTTATACAGGAAAAAATGTTCTTAACTTGTTGTCCATGATTGTAAATGAATTAATTACTGCATATTAGCATCTTTTGTCATTTGCTTGCAAAAGTATCAGCTGTTTAATATTTGGAAAAGGAAATACAAAGTTGTCTGAAGAGGTGCTTTCAAGGTTTGTATTTTAATTTGTCACATCTTTATGTGATTTATTTTTTCCAAAGACTGGAAGTAAGTGATATGATTTATTCAGCCACAAAGAGCTGGCCAACACATCTCAAGTAGTAAATGTGTTCAGAGAACTGTGTGTAATCATCATAATATTTTAGTAACATCACAAAGTAATTTAAAATGCTTGATAAATAGCAAGTAAATGATGATAGCATCTTCTCTTAGATATAGAATTCATAATTTCATGTAAGCTTTTCTTGGATACTGCAAAACATGTATAATTGTTATCTTTTAGTTTGTTTGTTTTTAGGATGTTAATTTTAAATGTTGCATGTACAGATGTAGGAAAAATCAGAAAGCATAAGTGTAGGTAACCCTTATTCTGAAGGGTCTGTTTGATTTGTGGGTTAACCACACTGTGAATGCAGATGTTCCACCTGGCTGTTTTCTTGTGGGTCTCAGTGCAGCTGTACACTGGTTATGTACAGCAGCACTTGGACATGCACTTGTAGGGCAGTAGTCAATGACCACAGAGGTCCTGATCTCCTTTTCCAGCTTACTTTGTTGAATGTCTCTACAGCATGACTCAAATAAACTTTTTCTATTCTTTCTATATACATTACCTGATTATCCTTATTGCAGGTTACTGAAGGCAGTTGATTCTTTTTCAGTAACTTAAGCCATATATTATGTTGTGTCTGATTTCGATTATCTGATAAGTTTCTACAGTAAAGATTACACAAGCCACTTAGTGAAGGCCTACTTGGCCCAACTTTCCTCATCTTTAGTGCCTAAGTAAAGATGAATACATTGGAATTTTCACATACTATTCATTTAAGAAAGAATACTTTCAGAATAGGAGTATTTTTCTTTTGCTTTATGAAGTGTGTTTCTCTTATTTGTGTGCTTACCATGCAGTAAGGTGGAATTATGCTGGAAAAAAACCCAGAAAACAGTACTGCTGACTTAAGAGATGCTCCATTAACTTAGGTTGGTAAATGTTGCAGGACAAATCTCCAAATTATCCTTAGTGTTACCATTGTTCCACTGCTGGGTGCAATTAAAAATGTGATTTAGAAAGGTAATAGACCAATATTCAGTTAGTGACTACATCAGAGAGGAGGGTTGTGGGGAATTTTCAAGTAGCAAGTAAATTACTTATGGTAAGTTGAATAGTGTACTGTCAATTTATGCCCTTCCCTAGGCATATATATATATATAAAATTTTGGGAAAATCTTCAGAAGCATGTTATATTTGTGTTGCATTATAATAATAATGTCACCTAGTTTTGAACTATGGTATATAAATAAATCTTGCAATATAAGTCTTAATCATACAGTCGTCATTGAAGAAAAACTTTTGAAAATAAGGCTTAGTATCTGCATGATGATGCTGTGCGTGCAGCTCTTTCAGGTGTTTTTTTTTCTTACAATGACACTTTTTCTAGCAATGTTTTTCTAAAATAAGAGAAGATGTGATTCTTGACTTATCACAGGATTTAATAAGAATCTTAGACTTGTTTTAAAATTGCCTTTTACTAAACAAAATGCTTAATTTATTTGAGTAAGCATGAAAATATGCGTCACATTTCTAGAATCAATTTCTTAGATGCCTAAATCTTACTGATCTTGCAAAACTTGTTGATACAATTGTCCCTAAAATTGTGTCATCATGGAAGACACTGCCTAATACTAATTCCTGCTAATATCTGTTATCATAGTCCTGCAGTGTGAAGCCACACTTTTGTCACATTGCTCTGGTTTGAGATGTGGAGGAAGTTCCACCCCCTCCCTCTGGTACCTAGAATTAAGTTTCTGGTGTGTGTATGAGATGAGTTGAAAGCTGTTTCTTTTTCCAGGCTTTATTTAGTAAGTAACATAAGTAACCTGTCTAATACATGAGATAATAGCATAAATAAGTAATATGATAAAAGAACAGTTACGTATTTTTTTATGGTTTTTTCTTCTCCTCGCAATGCATTTTGTGAAGGGAAATGTTGTTCTATGTGCACCTTACACAGCAGGTTAACTGATGTAGCTAATTCGTAGGAGTAAGCAAATTCCCAAACAAGGGCAAGCTGGGAAAATTAATAATTTAACCTCAAACAGGTGAGATCTTTGTAATTCTCTTTCTGTTACAGGACAGCCAAGTGATAGAAATGTCTGCATACCTGTAAGATGACAAATACAATTTTGATGAAAATTTGTCCCTATCATACATAAGAGGGAGGAATTGCTAGATGATAACAATCCTGTTTTGATTTTTTTTTTTTTTTTAATATCCAAACACAAGGTCCTTGTCCATTATTTATCTTCATACTACAATCTCTGGCTAACAACAAAGCCCTCAAACATGACAAAACAAACAAACCTCCAAACAAAAACCAAACCAAAACCCATCTACAAGTCTTGAAATGAATCTGCATTCACAAAGTCTGAATAGTGATGAGGGCGAAAAATTTACATGTTCAAATCTCAATCCACTCTCTTAAATCTTAAATGGGGGATAGCAGAGAGACAGCATAAATCACTATTCCAATTGTGCTAGAACAGCTGCCCAGATACAGCAACTGTGAAATCTGTGCTAGAAACCTGATTTAGTTGTTTTTTAACCACTGTGTCATCTCACTTAGCTCTATGTGCAGTATCACTGTATGTGGATTCAGTGGCTGCTTTAAGACATTTTAGCTGGTGGGGAGAAAGCCCGACAAGAGTTCCTGCTCAGATGCAGTGTATGCATCCTCTTCAGTGGTGCTGGCTTGGGGCTAGCTTGGGTACTCAGTGCAGGAAATACGTGAGACATGCTGAGATTTACCAAAGGCTATAAATTTCTGAAGGGGACGAGCCCCACTATCACAAATGCAAGTTTTCCCATGTCAGGATATATAAAACTGCAGGACAGATGAACAGAGGGTATTTCAGTAACAAACGGCATAGTCTTATTTTAAAAAGGACATAATTTAATTTTATGTGATGGTGCCTGCATTGTAATGAGTAGCATAATAAAGCCTGAACCTTTTGGCTGAGGTCAGCCTATCTCCTAGTGTCCTCTTTTAGGAGTAGTTAAGTATATAAAGAAAAATTATTGTCTTTCTATAAATATTTTTCAACAGTAAGTACAAGAGTTTTTGATCAGACATCACAATATATAGGAGCTCAGAAGATTTCTGTGACTATAAATTCTCTCATAGCACGTTTCTCTCTAGAAGTTAGAAATACAGAATAAAAAGATTAAAAGGCATGTGTTCCATGTTGCAACTTGGAAAACAGCTGCTGCAAAATTTATCTGGTAGTACTTGGAGCTTGTATTGTAAGTTATGGCCTGTGGTTTCCTTCCTGAGAGTTTTGTTCAGGTGCCAGTATTGGCTAATGAAATAAATATTTACTGGGGATGGCAAAACCCAGTAACTAGAAAGCAAAATTAATTGTAGGTTTTGTACTTCTTATGATGTAAGCTATAAAAATGCATGACTTGTCCATTTCAGGACTGGGAGACAGTTTAAAAATCCAGAGTAATTCAACTGTACAAGGTGTGCATTATGTGAAGAATAAACACTTTGATACTATCTCTATCCTTTTGTCTGTGAGGATACAGATTTTGTTGATAATACAATGCAGGGTTTGAAGTGTGACACAGGGAATTCAGAGACTTGCATTCTAGGCGCTAGAGTTTCCTTCCTTTGGGAATTTGAAGAATTCGTTAAATAAATCTGACCAGAGGAGATTAAAGCCCTCTTTCAGCAAGGTGTTTAAGTTGGGTTCATGCTTAATGAGAATAACTGTGTTGGGACCATTTTTTTTAAATATCTGTTCTCACTCAAATGGGGCCTTGAAAATTCAGCCATCTAAAATTGCAGCCGAATAAATGGTTAAGGATGCTAGTGAACAATTTCCCAAAAGCATACTATTCACACTTAGTATTTTAACAATCTATTTCTTCCTACCTCTATTTCTTCATCATCATCCCTATTATAATTTTGATTGTTTGAAAAGCATTATAATTCAGTTTAGTACTTAAGTAAGTCCTAGACACATTCTTGTTATTTCTAATCCATCAAGAGTACCTAACAGCTCCTTTATTTTCTGTCTAGCAGTCTAATGAGGTCAGAAAGGTCAGAAGAAACTAGCAAGGAAGGTCAGAGTGGCTTATGCATGGGTCCTTTTCTGTAGGCTGTTATTCAGCATGATGGGAATGGGTCTGGCTATAGTGTTTGGATTCTGCAGTGAAATAATGACATGAGCAATTTGACAAGTAGTCTTCATTATCCTTTCCCACAAAATGTATTTCCACAACTAGAGCAATTAGTAGGGATTATCTTTGAGTGTAGACATAAATGGATTTTAACTGCTTTGTGTGTACTAAAATAATGCTAGATGTTTTAAATCTTTCCTATCTGAAGCATTTACTTTTATTTTAAATTCAAGTGACAGCGTATCACCCTCTATCAGAAGAAACAGTGAGTTTCCCATCAACTTACTGGTATTACTTAGAAATAGAATTGTTAAGTTCATATTGGATTTAAATTTTCACACTTGCCACTGTAATTTTCCTCTTTTTTCTCCTCTTTGTTATTGATGAAAGTGAAAAATACCTCTGAATTGATTTTATTTCTCTAATTGTTTTGACTTGTTCCATGAAAGAGGTTCTCTCTAACTGGTAGTCTTGAAACATACCTTTTACTTTTAAACACTAATTATGCATGAATAGTGAGATAAGTAGCAAGATGTTTGATTTTTTTAATTTCTCTTTTTTTCCTATGAAGACACTAGGTATAGAATAGTTAAACTGCTCAAAGTCTGAAAAAATTACTCATTAAAAATGGATTTCAGGATTTTAACTGATTATGCAAACAGATCTCAAGTCTCTGCTGCCAGTCTAGTGTTAGCAGTTTGGTAGGTTCTCCATTTTCCAATCCAGAGAAAAGTTTTGAAATGTAACCTTTAATTAAAGTATTAATAACACCTGTACTGTGAAAATAACAGTTATGTAGCAATTAATAAGTGCTTGGCATGCTATTTGTTGCTAGTTTTTATTTCTGCTGATGAGTTGTATGCAATCAGGCTGTGGCTTGAGAGTCCTCATTGGTTACCCACTGTCTAGTAAAAAGTTCCTCTGCATTTTCTTCGACATTTAATATGTGGGCCTTTGAACTTTTGGGTTTGTTTGCTGAAGGTCTGGCATTGGCTGAAGACTGGGTATTGGATAGAGACTATAGTGTTGGATATCACTAGCAAAATCACTTTGTTTGTATGCTTACATGGAACTAAACACGGGATGTGTGGACAGGCAGGAATTTTCAGTTCTGGTTCAGGCCATATTTGACTCAGCTGTCAGCCTGTGTTTTGGTTTTTGGCATTCCCCACTTCCAACAGTAGTAGTCTGAGGTCACTAGTAAATTTTCACAAAATCCTCTGATTTTCTATAGCAAAGTAATATCTGTCAAATCTTCCACTTTTTGCTCAGTGTGCTTTTGTGAGTTTTGCCTCTGAGTTTGCTGGAGGGTTTGGATGCAAGGGAATTCTTTTTTATTATTTTTTTGATGGGTAGAATTATGTTCTTAGCATAAACTGGCAGTCAGTGTCACTGTATTTGTGGTATTCTCATTCATTTACTTTTTCATTCAGTTACTTCAGGACCCATGTGCCTTATTTACAGCATATATACATTAGATCCAAATAAATTTCCTAGATATCAAAATAAACCTTTGGGCCTCGTCTTCCACAACCTATTTGAAAGAGTTTACCATATTTCATCTATTGAAATGATGGCTTGCCTGTACTTTTTTTCACTCTTAGTTCTTTTATTCTTCTAATTGCTACACAGTTTATTTTTGAAAAGGCACTTTGTTCCTTCCATATCTTACAACTTCCTATACAGTTATATTTTTAGTGGCCTTTTCATTTCCATCTGTACTTTTTCTGGCTAATCAAAAAAAAAAAAACCCAACCAAAAAGTTCATTTATTATGTCTATGCTAATGATAGATCTATCCCTCTTAGATTTTTACTATATGATTGTTTTCCAGTAAGCAGTTTATCTCTCCTGCAAGATAATTAACTGAACTCAGCTGTGAAGACCAAAAAACCCCAACTCTTATGCAAACATTTTAGCATTTTTCATCTCAATATTACAAAATGCTAGCCTTACAAAATACATTCTTGCTGTGTTCTCATGTATATCTTAATGTTGCTTATTTAATAGTGATGTTACTTTGACCTGCTGATGCATCTCTTTGTATCCCCATTAGCATCACTTTTTGCTGTCATAAATGTGTATTCTTTGTCTCTGCCTGTTGAAATAGATGCAAGTTCTTGGTCTTTTCCTCTCCACTTACCTGTCAGGGTTCATTAATATTGGTAACTTTTGAAGTTTTCAACTCCCATGCTGTTTCTAATGTTTTAGAACAATTCCTGCAAATCTACTTCATTGATTTTTAAAATCTCTTTTAAAACTCACCTTTGGCACTATGTGTTGTTATTTAGGCTGGGGTAACCAAGATTGTTGTTATTAGATCCCTTGGTGAGGATTGGAGTGAAACGACACTGAATGACCAGTGTTTATATGTGTGTGTGTATATAGATATATGTATATATATGGCAGGTTTATTTTAGAACAATTTGATTGCAATAAAAAGAAGCTATGCAGCTGTTTTGGTTATTATTTATGGAAATATGGCAATATGAAAGTATAACAATAGCACTTAAGAAATATATAAGGTAATGAAAGAAAGAGAAAGGATAAGAGCAGATAGTGGAGAGGAAAGAGATCACCACCCATGGATCCAGCAACAAGACTTAATTGTCTGTTGGTTGCGATCTTGATCCACTGGGGATGGGGGAAGCCCACAGAACATGAAGTTCAGTGGCTTCATATACGTTCAGGTTCAGGTGGGAACGCCCAGGGGCTTCCCCTGCTTGGGGGAGTTTTACACCGTCTGATGCAACACTGTGGATCATGGGCAGTTCTCTGGAGTGCCCCAGAAATGAGTCTGGAGGCACTTCAGGGGTCTGTAATGGTTCGTGAACCCTTCTAAGACATGAAGACTGTTTCTCATGCCAGCATAGCTGAGTCAGCTGTGACATATCAGAAGGAGTGAATACCTTCAGGCCTCCATGTGAATGCCCCAATACTTCTCCTGGGGTGGGGGTTTTGCACTTGAGACAGTTGTGTAAGGGAGTAAACTGGCATGATAAAAAGCATTATCCCACCTCCCAGGTTCTGCTTATTATCGGCCTTTTCCCTTGACTGTCTCAAAAACCAGAGAGGTGATGAATAAAGGTCAGTTTGATGCTGGCAGTTTTGGGTGATGGGTGGACATCCCCTCTGTATCTGGGCTGTTCTTACGCAGGTCAGAGGTTTTGTCACCACACCCAAAAACTTTCCTTCCCTTCAGCTGGGGAGTGCAAACTTAGCATCAGCAAAGCACCCTGATGCTTTTGCAAATGACCGATTTTGAGTCATTAACCTTTAACATTCCAGTCTCTGACATGTGTATAAAATTTTCAGTTGCCATGTAAAAATACCTGTTATGAGATGACAAGTGATAGCTCTTTTTGTGTGCAGTCCTAGGCCTTTGAATCCATCTTCATTTCCTGCTTGACATTTAAGATATTTAGCTTCTAATATCTATAATATATATCAGCTTATATACAGCTTTTAAGGCTGTTAATGATGTCGTTGTTGTGTGATAATCTAAGGCATCGGGCAAGGTTTGTTGGGGAAATTAGCGTTTTTTAAAATTAGGTTAACTTCTACAGTTAGAAAAATTGGCAGGTTTTGTGTCTGTGACCCCTTTCTCATGACCTCAAAGGGTTTGGTTTTCCTACTCATCTCAGCTTGTTTACTTAAAGTTACTGCTGTTCTCTGTAAACCCTGCCTGTGTCACTGCTTGACACACTGAATGTCACGACAAGGCTGGCAACTGTTGATCTAGGTCTGTTCCTGTGTGATTATGATCATAATGTAATTTTTGAGTCATTTGTAACTGCAGAAAAGAATAAGAAGATCAGCACAGAACATGCACCAATTTGCTTTTTAAAGTATGTAACAAGCTAAATATGACAGCTTTTCAGGAATTCTCACAGTACTGGAGATAATAAGAAAACTGCAGGATACATGTTGCACAGTTATGAACTCATTGCCATTGTAAATGACACAGAATATGTTTTCTGAATGTAAATGGGGCCACTCCTGTCTCTCAGTCAAAGACATCCAGGGCAGTAAGAATGTCTTTTACTCTGAAAAAGTAGAACAGTTGGAACTGGCAAATCTTTATCCTTCTTGAAATCTTAAATGTCAGAGGTCTGTGTTTACGATCCTGTATCCTACAGGCCTCCATAACTGCTACCAACTGTGGACTTGTGGCAGAAGAGCAATTCCAGGCAGGCAGGTGGAGCAATGGTAGGGTCACTGAAACTCACCCAGCCCTGGAGATGGAAAGACACAGCCAATGACCTTGACATCCTGCTCTTCAGTCTCAAATCTGGTGAGCATGGAGCTGTTGATCTGGCAAAAGTCTGTTAACAGCAAATGATAGCTGCACCTTTGCTGTGATCTGGAAG
>NW_008670200.1:0-8357 GCF_000695815.1 Acanthisitta chloris | reverse complement strand
ACTCTTTCTAAATATCTGACAAGCCTAGTATTACCTCAGCTTATCAAAGCAGAAATAAACAAGGCCCTCATGTTCCTGAAAGGAAAAATGTTATGATAGGAACAGTATTATCCTTGGTGCTTACAGATGCTAGGCCAAAAAGATAAATCCAGTTGAGAAATTTTTTGAATGCCAAAAATCACACTGGGTTGGTAATCACTTCTGTTTTGCAACACAGGAAGCTGTCAGGTGATGTAACTTTGTATCAGGTGTTGTCAGCTGTCACTGCAGTTTTGTCTGTGCCATAAATTGGTGAGCCTTATTCAAAATATTTCAATGTAATCCTGGTTAGAAGTCTTACTTATTATTTTAAACTGCTCACTGGAAAATATGTTCAATTTTAAAAAGAAAGAAAAATTTTCCTTCCCTGAAAGGGAGCAACTCAAGAGGCTGCAGTCTTCAGGAATTGTAGCCTGACATCCTCAATGCATGGCTGTTGTACTGCTGTTAGGGTGATAAGTGTGTCTACTTAATACTGTGAACAAATATCTAACTGAAACATTAAGTCCTGTAGCTGGTAGGTACCAAGCAGTTTAATTTTAAAAAAAAATTAAAATTCATGATGGTTTCTGATATCTTGAAGCCTTGAAAGATACTTGGTCTTTAAAAATGTTCTAATAGAAGTCTTTATTTAGTTCTAATCCCTTTTAGGTGGTAGAACTCTTAGATAAAACAGTTACTTTGTAAGTGCTTCTACAAAGGAATGTCCAAACTTGAGCACTTTGCAGAAATGTTGATCCTTGTAGTTTCAGGGTGTGTGACTACTGCACTTAACCCTTTGTACTCTTAGAAAATTAGGCTGATAACAGTGTACCTTTGAACACCAATTGAAAATAGTGTAATCAAATTATAAACTAATCCGATCACTGAAGTTATGGATTTATGCCAGTACATCCCGGAACTGTCCACTGATTTCATAATATCAATATGGCTATTTAAGTACTGCTATCCATCTTCTTCCTATATGAAAGAAATGACAGTCAGTGTTCCTTAGAAAGCGTATTTCTGACTTGGAATGGCTTGCTTGCATAGAGTAGAATCATAGTAAGGTTTAGTTTGGAAGGGACCTTGAAGATCATCTAGTTCCAGCCCCTCTACTGTGGGCAGTGATGCCACCCACTAGACCAAGTTGCTTAGGGCCCCATTCATCCTGACCTGAAACACTTCCAGGGAGTGGGTATCCACAGCTTCTCCGGGCAGCCTGTTCCAGTGCCTCATTACCCTCTGACTAAAGAATTTCTTCCTAATGTCTAATCGAAATGTCCCCTCATTTAGGTTGATACGGTTCCCTCTTGTTCTGTCACTCCCTGTCCATGTAAAAAGTCACTCTCCCTCTTTTTCAGAAATGCCCTTTAAGTACTGAAAGGCTGCAGTGAGGTCTTCTTGAAGTCTTCTCCAGGCTGAACAGTCCCAACTCTTTCAGCCTGTCTTCATAGGAGATGTGCTCCAGCCCTCTGATCATCTTCATGGCTCCCCTCAGCACCTGCTCTAACAGATCCATGCCTATCTTGTGCTGAGTACCCCAGAGCTGGACACAGCACTCCAGGTGGGGTCTCATGATGACAGAGGGGCAGAATCACCTCCCTTGACCTACTGGCTACTCCTCTTTTGGCTCATGTACTTTCTGAAGCTTTAAAATGTTACAGTGACATTGTAAAATGTTTGCTGTAAGAGTACTGCACTTAATGTTTTAACTTGGTGAAAATCATGTACATATGCTAGGAAAATTACTTTGGATGCTAAAATATAAAATTTTTCATTTAATTTCTTTAACACTGATTTTAGGGCAAGTGAAATCATTGCCATGTTTTTTAGGGCATGAGGAGGAGAATTGCCTGGAAAATACTTTTACCCGATTAATGTAGGCTGTTGTCATGGAAAATATGGGGGGGAATCATAGAACCATCGAGGTTAGCAGAGACCTCTAGGATCATCAGGTCCAACCATCAACCTGCCACTCTGCTGTAACCCCTAAACCCTAAACCATATCTTCCAGTGCCAAGATCCAGATGCCTCTCAAGCACTTCCAGGAATGGTGACTCTACCACCTCCCTGGTCAAACTATTCCAGTGCCTGACCACATTAACAGTGAAAATTTTTTTCCTAGTATCTAATTTGAATCTCCCCTGTCTCAGTTTATGACCATTCCCTCTAGTCCTCTCACTGCAGGCATGGCAGAAGAGACCATCCCCCACCTCTCTATAATCCCCTTTCAGATAGTTGCAGAGAGCGATGAGGTCACCCCTGAGCTGCCTCTTCTCAAGGCTAAACAAACCCAACTCCCTCAGCCCTTCCTCGTGCAACATGTTCTAGGCCTGATTTGTACTTGGTCAAGAAGATACTTTTTAAGAGTCAGGAAACAAAAGCATATTACACATGGTGTCCTTCAAATTGACATGACAGGATAAGGGTGCCAGACATAGGAGTAAAGGGCAGCACTGGTGGCCTTACACTGACATACTAGGAGTCATTCTATGAGGTTTGGTGATGAGATTGCTAGGGTGCCAGAAACCAGAACAGCTTCTCACAGATCTGCTCTTTGGCTATAAGCTGCCTTCTCTGTTCATCTGTTGATCTGAGGATGTCATCTTACCTTTCAAAGAGATTTTGTCTGTTTTCATGCCTTTCACTGACTAGACTCTTACCTCAAAAGATGGTTGTATTTCTTCAATGAAAATGTCATTATGAATACATTTTTCATATTTGTGCAATTCTGGGACCCAAAGTATGTCATTCTTCCTGGCAGGCTATAGAAATCCATCAAGCTCCAGTATTTGGAACTGAGTAGTTAACATGATGCTACTTGGAGGTAGTTTAGCTGTTACTGTGATGTATCCAGAGAAAGCAAGGCATTTGGGGCTGGGGTGAGGAAATTTTTTATGTGATTAAATTATATTTGGTCTGGAAAGAAATATATAGAATTTATCACAGAATCACAGAAGAGCCATAGTTGGATCCACAAGGATCACTGAGTTCAGCTCTTGGCCCTACACAGGACATCCTTGAGAATCTCACCATGTGCCTGAGAGCATTGTCCAAATGTTTCTTGAACTCTGCCAGGCTTGGTGCTTGTGACCACTTCCTGGGGAGCCTGTTGCAGTGCCCAAACACCCTCTGGGTGAAGAACCTTTTTCTAATATCTAACCTTAACACTGTACAACTTCAGGCCATTCTCTCGGGTCCTGTCACTGGTTCCTAGATCACTGCTGCCCCTCCACTCTCCTCGTGACGAAGTCGTATACAGCGATGAGGTCTCTCCTCAGTCTCCTCTTCTCCAGGCTGAACAACCCAAGTGCCCCCAGCCACTCCTCATATGGCTTCCTCTCCAGGCCCTTCACCATCCTCATTGCCCTCCTTTGGATACTCTCATATAGCTTAATATCTTTCTTACATTGTGGTCCCCAAAACTGCACATGGGACTCACAGTAAGGCCACACCAGTGCAGAGGACAGTCACCTCCCTCGATTGGCTGGCAGTGCTTTGCCTGATGCACCCCAGGACATGGTTGGCCCTTTTGACTGCCAGGGCACACGATACTGGATATTATCCTATCTCAGTGTTACTGACAGCAACTTCAGGTTAATTAATATGACACTATTTTCTCTTAGGGTGTGAGTTTTTAACTCTGTAGAACTTCCGTAATGTCAGAGTTCCATGGAAAGTTCAAGTTAGAGGAGCTTGCATGAGTAAGGTTTATAGATCTTACCAAAGAAGTCACCACAAACCATCTATTTTCAAGCCAGTGCTGAGGCATTTAGAGCTGCTGCTGCTGTAGCTCATAAATTGGAAACCATGGCACGCAAACCATGCTGTTTGTAAGAGCTGGAGTAGAGTATGCACGGTCCACTGAACACGTTTTATAAATCCTGGACTTCAGACTTTTTTTGGCACTAGACTGCAGAAGAGTTTCAGCAAAACCCTCTTTTAGTCAACTGGTATATAAATTGTTGCGTTTCTGGTGTACTTGGAGAAACAGGAGCTCTTGCATGTTATTGTAAGGTACAGGATTCTGACCTTTAGAATAACAAGTCATTGAGTGCAAGCTGCCCCTTTTAATTTCGTGAAGTTGAACAGTGCTATTTTGATTCATATCTGATTCATCCAACTGGGATACAGGGTACTGAACAGCAGATTAAATTCAATACCTAACAAAAGAATTTAGTTGTATAAGGTGAAAATGATTTGACATTTAAATCATAGGCTTTGTCTGGTTTGTGATGTATGGCGTGTTTGGGGTTGTTGTGGGGTTTCTTTGGGTTTTTTTTGGTTTTGTTTTTAAATTCTGTGCAAGATCTGTATTTCAATGCAAATCACCTTTATAAAAATACTGAAGTTCAAATGCATGTAGAATCAACCAGGATTTATATAATTACTCCTCATTAATAGTGGAGATTATTCAGAGTCCAAATTTCCTTCGCAGTTTGCTTTTGCTGTAGCTTCTGTGGAATAGGAAAGCATGAGATTGTTCCTATGAATTGCTTTTCTTACAAAGCAGATGTGAGATCTGACAGTTTACCCTTATTTACAGATTGTCAGCAGATTCTTGATTGTGTTTCCATTTCGATTCAATTTTCATTTGATTCCGTTTGGATTTTTTTATTAGAGAAGACTGCCCTTACCTCAGCTCCCATGGGAGACCTTGGGTAGAAGAGACAGCTAAGCATTTGCATTCTCCCACTGTTGTTTCAAGGACAGGTGAATCTGGATACTTCTGAAGAAGTCCTGTCTGTTACAGGAAGGGTACCAGAAAGTATTGTCTCATTTGATGCTCTTCCTACTATGGAGTGATAAGGGAGATTTAGGTTCTAGCTACTGCGAAGCTCTTGGGTGATCTATAATGCCTTTCACAGTGGCAAAAAGGCTCTTCCTCAATAATATGTTTGGGCAGAAATTCAGCAACATGGTGCTGAGAAAGACTTCCTTCTCTATTTAGTAACCCTGTAAGAAGAGAGTAGGGGATGGAATATAATTTAGGTACCCATAAATGTTATGTTAGAATTAGGAAATCCCAAATTCCACTATGGAGGATTGAAGGCTTCCCTCCCCCCATCAACCTTGAAGGAGTGATTAACTGAGGCTGCCTTTCGTACAGCATGGAGACTGCTTGCTGCTATTGTCTCCTGCAGAAACAACACTTTGCTGCTAACTGGTTTAACTGTATCATGTCCATGAACATGTTTTCCTCTAACTTCTTTTCAAGATTTGAGAACTGTTCCATAGTGTATATAATGACACTCAGAAAAATGTGGCAATAGTACTCTTTTCCCGATCAGTTTTTGTTCTTTCCATCTGTCAAACATTTGGTTTTTCTTTTTTCCCCTACTGCCACTGCAGCAAAAATGCCTGCCTTTTGTTTATGTCTTCCTACTCCAGCATTGTGACATCATCAGTGATATCGCCAGGGGAAAAAAATATGCATAGCTGTAGCTAAACCAGCTGTTCGTTAGCAACCCATCTAGTCTGCTTTCATTTCTTCTCATTAATGTATACACAGTAGTGTTTCTGCTTAAGAGATGTAGAAGGTTCTCAGCCACGAACCATCTGCTCTGTCCGTGTCTTTGGGTAGACGAAAATGGTGGCACTTTAAAATACATGCATTCCTGATAATGGAATTTTTTGTTAAACAAAATGAAGATATTAATTACTGGATTTAGTTGTGGGTAATTTTTGAATCCTTTACTAACCATCTTGTATAATTCAGTGTAATCACTGAGACTGCATATTCACTGTTACAAAACCTTAATAACACAAGACGAGCAAGATGCCAAGAACAATAAAGAAATGAGTTTTGTCATTGATTTGCATGACGACATGGTAAGGCAAATGAATCTGTGTTCATAATTACTGGATTTAGTTGTGGGTAATTTTTGAATCCTTTACTAACCATCTTGTATAATTCAGTGTAATCACTGAGACTGCATATTCACTGTTACAAAACCTTAATAACACAAGACGAGCAAGATGCCAAGAACAATAAAGAAATGAGTTTTGTCATTGATTTGCATGACGACATGGTAAGGCAAATGAATCTGTGTTCATCATGCTTTTTTTCCATGTTTTTTTTAAACTTCCACTGACTTCCATAGGCCCAGAATAATGCCAACAATGAGCTACAAGCTGTCATTTATTCTAATGAGAGAGATCTTAAATAGAACAAGTAAGTATTTCATACGTGGCACGTTAATGAGAAAACAGTTTCTTTTTGCTATCTTATGTTATCAAAATGCTATGAATTATTCTAGAGATAATTGACTATTTCATAGAATAGCTGCATCTTTGCAATATTAATATTATGGATAATTGCGTGTTCAGTACCAGTTTTCAGGGTGAAGAAGAGATGTTCATTTATCATCACTAGCTGTATGTTGAGAGTTTTAAATTAGAATATTCAGGGAATTCACTCTGCAGTAGGAGTTAAGCTGTCTCCACATATTCCAACATGGATCCCTGATACTGATATCAGTGAAAAAAATCATTAATATTTACCTTTTTCTGTAGGGGCTTTTGTAATTTGAATGTAGATATCTACTTATTCCAGTATGAAATGCTTAGGTAAATACTAAGTTTTTAGCCAATATGTTATTGAAATTTATAATTTTTTTCTTTAAAATAAACAACAAACCCAACCAACCAACCACACAAACACATACATGAACGTGCACACACACAAAAAACACCCCTGAGTATCACCTACTATTATCAAGAAAGAGATTAGGCTACATTGTACTATGTAATTTGTCATTTGGATTTGAGAGTAATCCTTGCTCAAATGGCCAATTCTTATTCACCTGAGTAGTCTCACTGAAGCCAGCAAAACTAATTTTACAACCAAAGATTACAGGATAATGCCCTTGACTGATGAGACAAATTTAAATCAAGGGGCTGCTTTTTTAGGTACAATTTTTCATTTGTAAGCTTGTCCTCTACATAAAGGATAAACACTGGCAGATTAAGTGTTGGCAAAATATTACCTCTTCAGAATATTAATTTCAGTGTGCCCTGTGTGCGGAGCGATGCAGACAATGCATGGTTTGTGCCACTCCCCGCAAGAAAAAATCACTTCTAACAAATGTCTTGAATTTCTGCTTGAACCAGTGTTACAGTGGGAGTGGTAATAATAACAATTAAAAAAAAAAAGAAAAAGTTGAGGGGATTTCCATAACAACTGCTCTCTTAATGAGCTAAAGAAGCCTTAGAATTTGTTATTCCTTCCTCATAGTAGACCTCAGCTGATAAAAATATCTGTAGCCGGTGAAATCAGTGGCATGCCTGGCTTTCTCAGACAAAACTCCCATGTGATCACACAGGCAGCCTCAGTGAGCCTGAAGCTGCTCAGCAAGCAGTAGGTAATGAGTCTTTGTGCAGAGCGAAGCTCTTGTGGCTGAACAATAAAGCATATGGTACCAGCAATAAAACACAGGGCTGGGAAATTTAAGAAGATTCTGCGGGAAGTAGGAAGACAGTGAATATGTCAAACGTTATAAAATGACGATCAATCTGGTTTGGTTCCTAATTAATAAAAACAGTGCATGGATTGGAAAAACAGCAATTTGAACAGGTCAGTTGTTTTACAGATTCTTCACACACTCAGTGTTTTAAGTATAAATGTTTTTTTTGCTATTTCCTTATTAATACTAAAGCCAGATTTTTTTGCATTTTGTAAGGTGGGATTGGAAGGATGCACATCAGTGTGATACCAAGCTAAATAAATTGTGGTAGTTCTGTGATCAAATTCATTGTAAAAAATGTTTTTGCCATTATTCCTATGCAATTCAAACTTCAATTGTGCATGAAAAACAGGATAGCAAGTAAAATTAAATTTATGCTAGATGGATCATTTACCAATATCATAAAATATTTAGTAACAACAATCTATTATTCTGCTATGTATTCGAGACTAATTCTTTCTCAGCAGGAGGTCTGTGGCGTCTGTGTTTGGTTAAAAATAATGTAACGTTAGAGCATATCTAACAGTGCACTTGCATGTTTTTTTCTTTCACATTCTTGTTGGATCCTTTTGAAAGCGGCGTGTTATTTTTAATGCAATTTTATACACACAGGAGTGACACACGACGACCTTCCGCACGCACTTCACTCTAATATTAACACAAAATACGTTCATATTTTTCAAGCTAGTATGTATTTCTCATTGTAGTCCTTAAGTTAATTATACACCATTATTTTATTTTTTTTAAAAAAACCACTCCCGGCTCTTTCTATGGCCTGTTTTACCGAGCCTAGACATGCAATTTCTCCGGCGTAAAAATTAACCGTGTAAAGTTATAATCCTTAAATCTCTTTACAGCACCGATCGTTTG
>NW_008670199.1:0-2338 GCF_000695815.1 Acanthisitta chloris | reverse complement strand
AAAAAACCTGCTATAAACCTCTTAGCTTCACTGGCAAACCCCACCGATTAACAGCAGCAAAACTGTCAACCCCCATCAGCTTCACACAGCAGCAGTCAGGGATCCCGGGGAGCACACCAGCCTCATAAGCAAAATATTGTGATACTTTAATTGCATGTTCTGGGGGAAGGGGACAGCTTTTCATCCCGGTTTAGAAACGTCCTTGTTTTGGCATGAAAACCGGTGAATAAAAATTTTGTGTCAAAGCCATCTCTACCAGAAACAAGTGAAATGCTCCTATTTGGATACTTCATCTTCCCTGGCAAATTACAGTGCTGTCTTCCTGTAGGTTACTAGTCTGAATCAAGGGCATAGGGGTGTTCTATATTCCTGTCTCTGTCCTTCCATCCAGGAAGGAGGAACTAGCTATGAGAAAAAAATTCATAACCATATTCAGAGTTTTGCCAATATGAACATTACAACCAGAGAAATCAGCCTCAGTCTAAATGATTTTCTAAAGTCTAAAAAGCATTTGTCAAACAGATAATCCCTTACCTGTGCTGAATGAGCCTAGGCCACCCACCTGTAACTCATTACATCATTCCCACACACTGCTAGAGAATGCATGCTCTGTGGCAGCAGGACATCATCTTAACTGCATCTTTGCTCAACAGCTAACCTTACATGCTTTGATCTTGACTGGATTTTTTTAATATGAACAGATCTAGTCTTAAGAATAGTCCCAACCATAGTAATTTAGTAATCCAGATATGGACAGGAGGGAAGTTTGCACCATTTTTACAGCCTTAAGACTTATGCAGGACAGGAAAAATGCAGAGGGCACCACTGTCAGAGAATGTAACTAAAGTCTGATTTTTGTCATAGCTGTCTCTGTGTGAGCAACATCTCTTACGTCTTTCAAGAAACAGAGGTCGATTTGACACTGTTCTGAAGCAGTGTGTTACCATTGTGTGTTGGCCTGCTCACTGGCTCTGTGGAAGAATCGTCAAATAAAAAAAAGGAGTCCTATGGGTAATATCAACGTGGTTAAGGAGTTGTTTTGCAGAGTGTCAAGACTTGATTGTTATGGTTAAAGGCCTGGAGTGCTCTTGCATTCAGCTGGAGACAGAGACAGTAAAGAATGTTCCTTCCAGCTGGAACAAACTACAACCTCAATTGAGTTAATCATGAATGAAAAACTACCCCATCTCACATCATAGTTTGCTCCTCTGCAAGCTAATCTCAAGTTCCTAGCTCTCACTCCACCAGCTTCCTCATAAACCCATTGGGATCACCTTGCAGAGGCCTCTAAGCTGTGCAGGACCACATCTTAAATGCGTGTAAGACACTCCCCTTGCCTGACTTTTCTTTCTAAGGCAATCAGGTTACAGTTATAGGACATGTCAGCTGGAGGCACCTAAGCATTAAATCTTTGCCAGTTTTCTTTAAACCAATTTATGACATTATATGCAATTTGCCCACAGAAAGGTACAAGGGTTTTAGGCAACATGCGTAAGGAGTTGCGCAATTTGCTTGACAGAACTTGGCAGTGATGCCAACAAGCTGCTGCTTTCAAGGGTCCAAGCCACAGCTGAGCCTGTTTCAGAGCACTATACCTCCCGTGGTTTTACAAAGCCCAGCAGCCACTGCTAGCCCCAGCTCTGTGATGACTTGACTGCCATCCATTTTGACAACATGGAGTTGCTGCTGCTATTGTCAATACTGAGCATAGCACAGGCAACTTGGTTTTTCCCCCAAATTAACTGTAAACAAACTTAAATATTTTGTGACAGCCAGCCTGGGAAGCTAGCCTAGCTGCTGCAAAGATGAAGTTCAACGTTTCCACCTTCAAAATTCCTTTGTCTGCAGGAGAAATCATGTTTCAATTCAGTATCTCAGCCATATGGCAAAGAAGCAGTCTACAGAAGGATAAATTCTCTTTGTCTTTGAAAGAGCTATAGTAAGGGACCTACAATGAATTTCAGTACCGCAGTCATAATCCTTATTAGCGTCCTTTCTAAAATTAAGGGTGAATGAACTACTTGAGCCAACTATCCTTAAGGTTCAGGGCTGTGTGAGTTTCTTCTCCTCTCCCTTCCCCTATTGTCTCTCACTTTGAAAAACGTAAAGTTAACACAAATTATATCTGTTTGCTGCACCAGCAAGTCTCATAATTACACTAAGAAAGTGAGGTCTGTCTATAACAAACAGCATCTTTAAATGGGTTACAACAAACACATGTCAAAGACCAAGTGGCTAATGGGAAATGATAAATAATTTGGAATCTCACTTCACTCTGAGCCACTTTTACCTACCATTTCATGACATGCACGGCACACTGACCTTAGAGCTCCTTAAA
>NW_008670198.1:0-535 GCF_000695815.1 Acanthisitta chloris | reverse complement strand
GACACCGTCACAGCCGCAGGTCGCCCAGCAGGCAAACCTGAAATAACACGCCCAAAATAGGGAGTTGGTGGGGGAGAAGCGGAAAGGCACCGGGCTGCTCTGAGGACAAGGACAGCAGGACGCCTGGGGACAGAACGGGAGGCACCGGTTTAATTAAGGAACCAGGCACTCTATAGGTTGTGTGCATTAGCCTAGATGTTTTTATTTTGAGATTAAAAAGTTAATCTCTACATGCAGTGATAGTACTGTTGTGTATGGGATTAACTCCCACTTACTTAAATAAAGAATGAGGATGTCTCCAAGGCAAAGATTCTGTGTGGGGCTGCAGGACTGGTGCTTTGTTAAAGGTTACAGCATTGATTTGTTTAAAAAGGCTTTGACATTGAACTGTGTAGTTTCTGAGCAGTGCACTTTAGAGCTCTTCCCCCTCCCCCGGAATAATCGCAGGGAATTTTGTCTCAGCGCTAAACTTGGGAGCCTGGGGGTCGCCTTGCGTAAACACAGGTTGCTCTCGGTCATGTCTGAGATGAGGGCC
>NW_008670197.1:2455-2935 GCF_000695815.1 Acanthisitta chloris | reverse complement strand
GGGGTGACTGGGACCATACTGGGGGTGTTTGAAACCATGCTGGGCTGACTGGGAGCACACCGGGGTGACTGGGCCCATACTGGGGGTGATTGAAACCATACTGGGCTGACTGGGAGCACACTGAGGTGACTGGGAATGCACTGGAGTGACTGGGAGCACACTGGGACCCCCCAAACCCCTTCCCAGCTCTCCCAGCACTCCCAGTTCTCCCCTCCCAGTGCTCCCTGCAGGGTCCCGGGGGGTCCCAGTGGGCCCAGTAGGAAGGAAAAGACCTTCCACTGGAAGTTGAAGGACATGGTCTAAAAAAAATTGAATTCCTACTGGGAATCACTCCGACAAATTTCCTTCTATTTTAAACTGTGCTTGCTGGATATTTCCCAGCTCTAATTAAATTGTCCTTTTTTATTTTTTCCCTCTCAGTCTTTGTTGCCAGATCTGTGGAGGTTTTTTTTTGTTTCAATCAAGCACGAGCGGGCAGGC
>NW_008670197.1:1579-2062 GCF_000695815.1 Acanthisitta chloris | reverse complement strand
AAAAGCTTTTTTTTTTTCCCCTTCAGAATAAATCTAAACCCTTTGTTTCATGCATTTTCCAAAGCTTTTTTTCATGATCATCTCCACTAAGAGCTGCTCCTCATATGATAGAGGTTGTCCATTATCTTCTATTCCGTTGGGATAATGGGAATGGAATAGTTGGAGCTGAGAGTAGGATAGGGAATAGTCAAGTAGAGAGCACCTGAGTCAACAGAAGGTAAAAGGTTGACTAATAAACATTGTTTTATTTTCCTAAGCATGAAAAGGGTAGGACTTAGGGCATTATTTTAGCTTAGGGAGCACAAACACAATTTATTTCTGAGGGAGTCAAACTAGATGCAGTTGGACACAGGACCTGGCAGCAGAAGAGCAAGAGCAAAGAGCATGTGCCAAACTCAAAAGGTGAAAAGATCAATCTGATGAAGAGGATCAACCTTCCGACGAGCACCAGAGACCGTGGGACTAATGCTGAGTGGGAGGAGA
>NW_008670197.1:0-774 GCF_000695815.1 Acanthisitta chloris | reverse complement strand
AGTTGGAGCTGAGAGTAGGATAGGGAATAGTCAAGTAGAGAGCACCTGAGTCAACAGAAGGTAAAAGGTTGACTAATAAACATTGTTTTATTTTCCTAAGCATGAAAAGGGTAGGACTTAGGGCATTATTTTAGCTTAGGGAGCACAAACATAATTTATTTCTGAGGGAGTCAAACTAGATGCAGTTGGACACAGGACCTGGCAGCAGAAGAGCAAGAGCAAAGAGCATGTGCCAAACTCAAAAGGTGAAAAGATCAATCTGATGAAGAGGATCAACCTTCCGACGAGCACCAGAGACCGTGGGACTAATGCTGAGTGGGAGGAGATGAAGGAGGAGATGATGATAAATGACTTCCAAGAACAAATTGTAAGAATGACCATCCATTCCTTTAAAGATTGAATATGGATGTGCTGGTTTGAAAGCAAAGCAGGGAGAGACTCCCGAGGCAGAAGGACAATTTAATAGGAACAACACAACAAAAACAACAACAAAATGCAACAGTACAAAAAATAACCTGACAGAGTCAGAAAATAACCTGACAGCCTGTCAGTCAGGGGGTTAGGAGTAGTCTGATTAAAATGGTAGCTGCATCCTCCTGGAGCAATGGTTTTGTTGGAGCAGTGATCCTGCAGATCTGCTCCTCTCCTGAAGGTCCAGCAGCAGCTCTTGTCCTCTGGGAATCCAGCAGGAAAAAGGTTCCATGTGCTGGTCCAAAAAAGGGTTCCCTGTGCTGGTCCAAACCCAGTTTATAGCCCTGTGAGCATGTTTGGCTC
>NW_008670196.1:368-6182 GCF_000695815.1 Acanthisitta chloris | reverse complement strand
CCCTCGCCCCACCCTGGGGGTGTCCCCACCCCAAGCCCAGGGGTCTGTGCCTGCCATGCTGCCCAGCTCAGTGAGGAGCCGAAGCTTGCACATCCCCAGCACCCTGTGGTGCCTATGACCACCACCACAGGTGGCACCCAGCTCTGCCAACATGCACCCATATCATCACACTGCTGTGACCCCCCAGCTCATGGCTGCACGGGGCTGGCACTCACCAGGGGCTGGACACTGCTCTCAATGCCATGGCTCTGGGCTGCACAGAGGGAGCACTGGGTGACACAGTCAGCAGATGCCACCACAGCCAGGGACAGGCAGAGCGCCAGCACCAGCACCTGCCGTGCCATCTCGTCCTGGAGCCGCTGCCTGGGGAGAGAGGGAGACAGCACAGAGCCTGTCACCCTCCTCACACTGGTTCCAGAGAGCCCATCACTGCCCTGTAGGCACCTACTACCTCCACCTGCATGGCTGTTTCTGGAGACACTCACAGGGATCTGTGCCCATTCTCATGCGACTCACCTCTGGGTGCTGCAAGCAGGGAGAGACAGGACAGGAGTGACCAGCAAGGACGCCACAGTATGGGATCCCTTACCCTGGCTACAGCCTGGTCCTTGGCATGAGCCCTGAGCCACAGCCAGGCCCTCAGGGCCACCAAGGTCAGTGGGGGCAGGACCACCATTGCATCCCATCCCATTTCGTCCCGTCTATCCCTGACGCCCCTCCTTCCATACCATTAGAAAGAAAAGTCCTTTTTCTTCTCTAGCTTTGGGTTTCTCTGAGATATTGTGATTGCCACGTCTGCGTAGCACAGAGGGATGAATCACCAGCTCTTCCCCTTGGCCTTGGGGAAGAGAACCACTGCATTCAGAGCCGTGGTGGGAAGGGGATGAGGGGGTGCCATCACCTAGATCAGACTCACCCCAGGCTGCTGTACCACACAGCAGTGCAGCCCCATCTCTCCTTCCTCCCACCTGCCAACTCTGCTGGGCTGGTGCAGTGGGAGGGAGGGGGAAAAAGCTGGATTTTGGGTTCAATCCTACCTGCAAGCCACAACCGCTGTCCTCCAGCTGTCTGGGAGCCGTGATGGAGCCTCTCACCTCCACAGACGAAGCCAGGGAGGGCTGAACACGCTTTGCTCAGCCAGGAGAGGAGCTGTGCAGATGGCAGTTCTCAAACAGACCCTGGGTGAGGCTGGAGGGGATGGTGCCAACCCCTGCTGCAGTGCAACAGGATCACAGTGCCACCAGGACCACGATGGCCCCAGTAGCAAGAGCCAACCCCAAAGGGGTGAGCTGGCTGTAAGCCCCTGCCTGCCTCCGTGGCTGCTTTTATCTGGGGTGGGAAGGCATGACCCAGAGGGATCTGTTACACATTAATGACGCATATTAGAGACTATTGTGTTCTCCAGCAGTAGCTGCTAATGTACTGTAATTGGTACTGATGAAGAAAATGTTAATGCCACAGTATTAATTCATGCTAGATTAAAATTTAATTTGAATTATCTGCACCATCGTGTGTGGAGCTGTCTGCATTCCTTGGCTGCACTGCCACCAGCTCCATGCATCCCCCCAGTGCCTTGGCAGTGCAGCAGGGACCAGGGCAACAGCTGTCCAGGATGGCATGGGCACAGTGGAACCTCAGCCAGCCCTCACTGCTGAGACACTGGGACAGTCCCTTATTGCCTTGGAGCTGCTGAGACAGCACCGATGAGCGAGGACATGCCAGCCACACAGGTAGGTGCCAGCTGCAACACCCAGGGGAATGAAGTTCCCCAAAACAACCACCAGCTGCTTCCCTGCAGCCCCACTGGCAACATTTTTCCTCCTTTCCCCCCCCCCCTACTTTTCCTCCCTTGTCCCTGCCGTGCTTCTCTGCTGCCAGTATCCCCATGGGTGCCACCAGAGCAGTGTGTAGGGACTGCACTGGGAATGTTCACCACGTGCCAGGAACAAGCTGCCAATGTGACTGGCACAGCACAGCTCAGTCCCCTAGCATTCTGGACATGGTGTGTCCCATCCCTGTCACCCTGCCATAGCCAGAGGATTTCATGGCACTCAAGGGAGCTGCAACTCTGGGCACAGCATGGCCAAGGACAGCCCAGGACACCCCACTGCAAATGTACCATGTCCAGGCAGTGCCAAAAATGTCCTGGCAGTGCTCTATCTGCTCCTGCAGCCAAGATGGGGGGACTGGCAAAACAGAGGCAGGAAAAGGGGAGGAAGACAAAGGTCTTTGGACAAAAGAGAAAAGAAGAAGCAGAGGGGGGAAAAAAAAGCTAAACGAACACAAAGGGAGGAAGAAGAAAAGCCGAGTTTGAGCTCAATCCTGAGTTACCTGGAGGAGCACAAGGCTCTGGAGACATCCCTCCTGCGGGAACACCTCGGCAGGATTGTGGCAGTGTCTGGCAATGGCACAGCCACTGCAGCCACTCTCAGCACATCCTACCTGTGCCAGGTGCCTGTGAGGGGTCCTCTCCTCTCCTGCCTCATGTCCACTCGTGGCTTTGGAGCTCAGTCTTTGCTTGTGTGTGGAAAAGCCCTAAGCTGCATCCATGCACTCCAGGGGCCAGTTACAGACCTGGTGACCCAAGGAGGGATGAAGAATTGGGTTTGTTTGTGCTGGGCAGCAGAGATCAACCCCATTATGATTAACCTGTGATTGTTGCTAGTAAGGGACACGAACAGCTCTCCCAGACTGAGCAGAGCTCTCCTCCGACACAGGTCTAACTCCGCACGTTCCAACCCTGCAAGTATTTCTGGAGAAGAAGAATCAGCCTTCCAGCAATTCCTTTCCTCACCTTTAAAAATTACCTGGAAAGACCTTCAGGATAAGGCTTCTCAAAAAAGCTGATAAGTTTTTGAACAGAACCACTCCAAATCCAGTGCTGTGGCCACTGCTGCCGCTTGAGCCAAGCGTGAGGAGACAGAAACCCCCATGCTCTCCCCCACTCCCTTTGCCCCTCTGAGCCCCAGGTAACCCTGCTGCCAGGGTGGCAGACATGGCATCAGCATCAAAATGAATCCCAGCAGAGCTCTGGACAGTGGTTCATGGGCTATGAAATCACTCAAAGGACAAGAGGAGCACCTGCAGCCAAATGGGAGCCCCCCAAAATAAGACAAGAAGCCCAACCACTGTGGCTCAGGGGGTACTTTTAAACAGAGTCACTCTTTGGGAAGCAGGAGCAATCCCCTGGCTGTGCCCATGCAATGGCATCAGGATGACAACCCCAGCAGCCCTACCTGCCACTACTCCCCGTCCCGCCGAGCACTCGCTTCCCCAAGTCAGGACAGGTCGTGGGTGATAGGTGTCCCTCCACGGGCGTCAGGCTGAGCTGGTCATCGGTGGCAGTGGCAAGGCCACACTGGTGGGTGGCCCGGGGTGCCCACCAGACTCACGGTCTGCTGGCTCCTACCCTGCTTTTATGGCCACAGAGTCTCCTCCTGCGGCGGGGCCCGGCTGCGCACGGAGGCAGAGCCAATCGGGGCGAGGGAAGCTGTGAATAATCAGCCCCGCAGCATCCCTGCCACCTCCCGAGCAGACTCGCCTGCACCACCGAGGCCTCCCCACAGCCCCACAGCCACCCTGGGGACGAGGGTGCATGTCCCACCGCTGCGGCTGCATCCTTCGGGGATGCCCGTCGGGGCCAGCCTCGGTCCGTGGGACTGAAACGCGTGCCCTAAACGAGCCAAGTGGCAGGGGAAGCAGGATGGGGATCTGTCTTCCCCCACAGCTGCATGCCAAAGGAATTTGACTGCAGGGGGTGTGAATCCCCCTGGACACCAAATTCAAATCCTGCCCATGAAGGGTAGGGGGTGAAGCCCTGACCTCCTCCCACCCCACTCCTCAGGTTGGGGAGAGGTACTGTCGTTGTGGAGATGCCAGGGAGAGGAGTGAGCCCATCCAAAGCTGCTGCGAAGGGAGGGAGGGTCTTCACACCCTGGGAAAGGCTGGGTGTCCCCAACCCACCCAGCCTGGCTGTTGCTGGGTGGAAAAGCCCTTGCATGGGAACCCCTCACTTCAGCACCATCACGGCTCAGACCCACCAGGCTTCCCCCAACCCCACATCCCCCTGTCCTTCCTCCTCCTGAGGGCAAACCCAGGGATGAGCCAAACGGGCAGGGAGAGCTGAGTGGGGAGACACAGACACCCCACTTTCCCCATTCAGCCCTGATTCCTGTTCTCACACATTCCCAAGCCTGATTTGGGGGTGAGGGAGGGCAGCACTGGGCAACCACCATCCCTCCACACCATGTCACAACAGCAGTGTGGGATGGGGGTCCAAGGGGCAGACCCTGTGGGGCCAGGCCAGCCTGTCCTGTCCCACACACTTCAGTGGGTGCAGGCACATCCCCTATGCCGCTGGCAGTGCAGCCTGTCCTCTTGCCTTGAAGATGGAGCTATTTTTATCGGAGCTCAAGAGGGATGTTTCCCAGCAACCTGCCGTTCTCCCAGCTCGAACACCAGCTGCCAGACCCAGTGACCCCTGCTCGGCACTGGGGAGGGACATAGGGGCCATCAGCATGGCCAGGACCCTCTGCTGGGCAGCCAGCAGCCACGGCAGCCTGCACCCGTGGTCCTCCAACCCCAAGGCTGGTGGTCACCTCCACTAGCACCAATGTCTGCTCCCTGAAAAGCAGGTGGGACCCTGCAGCTTTTGTCTGGAGGTGGATTTTACCTCATTCAGGATGGGGCTGTGCCAGCATGGAGGGATGAAGGGAACAAGGCATGGGGTGGGGACACATGGCAGAAGCATCCTGCACCTTCCCAGGTCCAACAGAGGAAAGTATCCCAGGTGCTGCAGTGAAGGAGGATGGAGCTCAGGCCCCGTGGGGTACATGGACAGAGGACAGACAAGGCCCCCTCTTGCTGTATGTGGGTGTTCTGGACTGTGCAGGCACAGAACAAAGCTGAGAAGAATAAAATACAACTGCAAACCACCACAACACCCTGAGTGAGGGGCTGCAGGCAGCCCCCAGGCAGGTTAACCCTCACTACCAGGACTAGGGGTCCTGCAGGCACTGCAGACACGGTGGGGAGGAGCATTTCTGCACCAAAACCATTATTTATATACATATACATATGTGCACACAGTGGTCTGGGGTGCAGACACCTCCCCCACAGGGTAATTGCACTGGAGGGAGATGTGCTTCTGGTGAGGGGAGCAAACCCCATGGGCACAGAGGGAAAACTCGTTTGCAATTAGGTTACCTATCTTTGCCCCAGGTGGGAGGTTGAGTTACTCCTGTCCTTGGAGCAGAGTGCCAGAGATGTGCTGAGCTGGGTGAGAAGGTCGTCCCTGGGTCCAGGCAGGTGTGGGGGGTGACAGGGTCCCCTGGGAGAGGAGCTGAGAGCCAGCCCACCCACCAGCAACTTTAATTAATATTCATCCGTCACTTCCTAATGGGAAAGTATCTCTGAGTCACACTGACATTTCCCTGGGACAATGGTAATTAAGTACCTGGGTAAGAGAAATGTGCAGTAATAGAAAAGTTAACTTTTCTTAACTACATGAGTGAAAAGCAGGTTCAGTGAGGAGGGGGCCGAGCGTGCCAGGCACCCGTGGAAGCAGGTGGGAGTTAATGGCAGCTAACGTCACCCGGTCCTGCCACTCTGCCCCTGCACTCCCAGTCCCCCCCTTTGGAGACTCTCCCCCAAACCAGACAAGGCACCTTGAGGGTGCTCAGCTCCCCATCTCGGGATGGGGCAAATCATCCCTGCAGGTGGGACAAGCTCTGCCTGCAGGAACGTCCGCAGAAAGGCAGTCTCTATACTGTGGATCCTCCAGCACGTCCACTTTATCCCATTCAGTGGGACAGT
>NW_008670196.1:0-337 GCF_000695815.1 Acanthisitta chloris | reverse complement strand
CCTGCCTGGCCCTGCCGTGGGCAGAGACGGAGGTGGCCAGACGCGTTTTGTGGGACATAGGGAGAAACACCGTGTGGGTGAAACCCGAGGGTCTGCTCCGAAGTGCCCGCAGGAGCTGTGCAGTCTCTGATCGACTCTAACAGCACCGGAGCGAACCTCAGCCGAAGGGAGCGCCGGAGCACGGGGAGGTCACCGCTGCGGGGGACGCGGCAACCAGAACAGCAGAGTGGGACCGGGAGCTGCTTCAGCCCCTCGAGGTCACCGCGCAGCCCGGGCGGGCACACGTGCGGGCACACGGTGACCTCCCCACGCGGGCAGGAGGCACAAGTGCCACTCG
>NW_008670195.1:0-4139 GCF_000695815.1 Acanthisitta chloris | reverse complement strand
CTCATCTAAACCATCAACAAAGATATTGGAGAGCACCTGAGACCTGATTCTGTGCCATGACTTTAGAATCTTCTCCCCTTCTCACATCAGCAAAAATAAAGGAAGGACTAAAGTGATCTTCAGGTTATTGAACAGAGAAATGGAAGTTCTGGGGAGGGATCTGCAGTACCCTTAGTTTCCCTCATATGCTGATTCTGAGTTTTCTACCAAAATTTCTTCAAAAGGCAGTTCTTTCATTACTGTCAGTTGTAAAGGGAGTTTTCAGGATGGGGTAGGAATGTATCTCACTACCAAAGACCCTCCAGACAGCAATACTTGGATGGTTTGTAGTCTGGGAATAATGTGTTATGCAATGGGATGAGGTGTCACTCACCAAGAAAACAGGCAGAAGAGTTTAATTTCCCCTTGGGATATGTATTGGATACTCTGAAAGTCTCAACAGGTAGATGAAAGAACAGGAGAAACTCTTAAGAAAAGTCTTGATACCTAGTTGAAAGAGAAACTTAGAGCCTGTTGTAAACTGGAAGTCTCTTGAGTGACTTGATGCTCTTAGAGGTCTTTTTCAACCTAAACAATTCTATGGTTCTATGATTGAAACAGTCACAGACAGAAGGTTTTTGGTGGTGATTTGTGGGTAGTAGTATGGTAAGGAAAATAACTTTTTTTGGGGGGGGCTATTTCAAGTAAGTGGGATAAAACCAGTGATGGAGACAAGGCATGAGGACTGGTGAGAGAGCAAATGGTCCATGGGGACACTTGGCAAGCAAGTCTTATACCAAATGGCACTACTACAACCTCCTCTAAAAACAAGATGTTTCTTGACCTTGAGAAAATACCTGTCAGAGCCCTATGTCTTCCACTCTGCCTCCATTTCTCCTTGATTATTAACCACCCCTGCAGAGTCTGGGAAGTTCTCTGAATACCTGCACCTCAGGCAGAGAATCTTGGAGCTTTGCATGTTAAAAAAAAAGTGACAGGAGAGGTGTGAAACTGAGCCACACATGCTATTTCGCTGCTGAGACTTGATTTGCCTTGGATTTAAAAATGATCCTGATTAATACTCATCCTGCATTTACAAAATTAAATTAGGCTGCTTAAAATTAAAAATACATATTTATTTTAACCAGTCTGGGTATTCCGAACGAACTGAAAAGGAAAGAGGATGGAATATTACAAATGAGACAATTAAGGAAAGCGAGCAGGAGAAATTGTATAAATTACAGCCCTGCAATGAAATGGTGCTTTGATGCAAGGGAGAGGAGCTGGCAAGGGCTCCAGAGATGGCAAGTGGTGGGGAGGGATGGTGGGAAAGGACTTACAGAAGAAATAAAAAAACATTAACTCTGAGAAAATCCATTAGTATTGATTTAAGGAGGTAATCAAGGGGAAACAGTCTCAAACAGACAGGATGGAGTGTTAATGGTAACACATGAATGCTGTGATGATCAGGGCCTTGCACAGCTCTTCTGGCTGCAGAATTACACCTCTGGGAGAGCCTTGGTCCATCCCTGGTACCTCCTGGCCTGGCTGGATTCCCAGCACCTGCCAGGTGTGATGAAGCTTCTGGGTGTGAAACAGGATTAGATCAGACCTGAAAGCTCTTCCCTTGGACAATGCTCAGGATGGAACCATGCACAGATGAAAGGAGCAGGAGCAAAGGTGGTTGCTGCAGTCAGAAGGAAGCCAACAGGAGCAGAAACCCAACAGATTTCAGAGCAGCAACTTGCCAAATTTTGCTATTTTTGGAACAAGCAAAATTCCCAACAAACTCAGAAGGAGAAAACAAAGTTGGCCATGGGCAGTATTCACGGCTTGCTGGAGACCAGAGATGCTCAGCACATTGAAGAATCAGGCCCCACATGTGTGAATTTTTCCTGAATACAGAGCAGACAAGATTTGCTCTTGAGTACACTGAAAAAGTTTCCCAAGCATACAAGTTTTACTGATGTGAAGGAGGTCCTGGTTGCTATGGGGTGCTGGTCCCTATAATACAGGGGGAGAGGGCATGGGGAGAACTTAGTTCAGTCAGCCTTGCTTAAATGAACCCCGTGAAGAAGGAAAGAGTCTCTGCATGTTATTTCACATGAAGGTAAATTTAAACTCAAATCTGCTCATTTACCACTGATTTTTCATAGAATCATAGAATGGTGTGAGTTGGAAGGGACCTTCAAGATCATCTAGTTCCAACCTCCTGCTATGGGCAGGGAAACCTTCCACTAGCTCAGGTTGCTCCAAACCCCATCCAACCTGGACTCAAACACTTCTAGGGATGGGGCAACCACAGCTTCTTTGGGCAACCTGTTCCAGTGCCTCAGCACCCTCACAGTAAGGAATTCATTTTGATTGTATGTGTGTGGTTGTGCAATTTTTATGCATGTTTAAAATATATGGTTTACATTCACTTCTTGAACAATTCAGCACAGTAATATTTTAGTCACAACCAAATCAAATCTCTTAGGGATTAGTTTTTCAAAAGGAAAAATAATTAGCATGCAGGAGTTTGGTCCATAAATGGAGGAGAATTGCAGACCCCTGAGAAAGGCATGAGCTGGATTAAAGTAATATATAGATCTTCCATACTGTTCTGCATGTTATCCACCTGACAAGCAGAGATTTTCACATTTCACAAGTTCCATTGTAGCTACAAAATCCTAAAGTCACATTCTCCACTGCACCCAATTTTGTCTTTTTAATGGTAGGTCGGGAAAATAAAAGCCTGAGGACACCTGGGCTTTAGTTTTGTGTGAGTCACAACCTACACAACCTGCCACATCTCAGGTTTTCCAAAGTTCAGACTGGAGCAGAGAACCTCAACTCATCACTCTAAGAACATTGTGGATCAGTTTCTGTGCAGATGACAAATCAACAAGCAAATGTCAGTGTCTTCTTTGGTAAAAGAGTATTTGAAAGAGCATCTTTTTTCTCAAAATATGGGAAAACCCTAATGAAAAGGTAGTTTATCCACTCCTGAGAGCCAAAGTTGGGTTCTCAGGGAGCTGTATGTTCTGTCCTGTCTGCCTGTTTCTGTCCTGGCACATATCATTCTGCCACTCTTGTTCCTCCACATATTTTGCTTTTCCATTTTTCTCATCCCTTCAAATATGCAATATGAGGTTTGCAAATCACCTTTGACAAGGGCCTGGAGAGACAGGATGAGGGGGAATGGCTTCAAACTGAGAGTAGATTTAGATTAGATATTAGGAAGAAATGATTTCCTATAAGGGCAGTGAGGCACTGGCACAGGTTGCCCAGAGAAGCTGTGGACACCCCATCCCTGGAATTATTCAGCTTGGATGGGGCTCTGAGCAATCTGACCTAGTGGAAGTTGTCCCTGCCCATGACAGGAGGTTTAGAACTAGATGATCTTGAGGGTCCCTTCCAACCCAAACCATTTTGGGATTCTATGATTCAGTGACATAGTCCTATAGAAACCCTTTTTCATCCTTCAATACATATTGGCCTAAGAGTGTTTTGTGTGTGATTTTTGAGGTTTTTTTTTTAAATCCTGTGGATCAATGACTTGGGAAGTAGATTTTATTGACTCTAGCTGTGTTACAGATGAAGGGGCATTTAAGTGCTCCAGTTTCTCTTGACAGACAGCTGGTTCTTTGCAGAGCTGTTAACTGTAGGTCTGAGAACAGATAACTGCTTGATCACTGACTATCAGTATTGTTGAACACAACAGTCCCTTTCTTTGAGAGCTTCTTGCAAAACTCAGTTTAGCCATCTACTGCAAAAAAATATATATAAATACATATCTAACTACTATATAAATGCAAAGTGGTGTTGTTAAGGGGAGAAGAGAATTGCCATATCGATCTAAATAATATGCTGTTAACTGTCAAAGAGCAAGCACACTTTCTGCTAGCAGGGTTTGTCTCATTCTAAAGGAAGAATAGCAAGGCTGGAGGCTGGAAGACATTTAGCAGCAAATATGAAAATGGGTTTGTTTGTTCTCATTCTTTGTTCCTTTAAATACTCTGTGCTTTGCTGCTTTACAAAGCTCCAAAGCACTTTCACCCTGCAGCAAGCTCTAAAAGCAATTTCACATGGCCAGCAGAGCTGAAGGAGGGAGTGAAGGGGAAACAGATTGACTTTTCAATACAAGCAAATGGAATAGGGCATGGAGAGATCTGAGA
>NW_008670194.1:87454-94344 GCF_000695815.1 Acanthisitta chloris | reverse complement strand
AGGATACGTGCCGTGTCTGACTGTGTGCAGGGCGGCCGGGAAACGGGGAAGGAGGAGAGCAGAAAAAGGGAGAGGGAAGAGGGAAGGTAGGGGGAGAGAAGAAAGGGGGAAAGAAAGAGGATCAGTAGAAGAAAGAAAGGGAGAGTAGTGGAGAAGAAAAGGAGGAGAAACAGGAAACGAAGAGAAGGATAGGGAAACGAGGAAGAGAAAAGCGGTGGAAAATCGAAGGGGTATGGAAACAAAGAGGAAAGGGAAAATAAAAGTGGAAGGAGAACAGGGAAGGAAAAAGGAAATCTCGAAGCATTGGGAAAGGGAAAAGAGGAAGACGATAGGGAAAGGGGAAAGAACGGGGAAAAGGAAGAGGATAAGAAAAGGTGACAAGTGAAGAGGAAAGAGAAAAGGAGAGAAAAATGACAAGGAGGGGATTGGATAGGGGAAGGGAAAGGGGAAAGTGGGGAGGGAGGGGGGAGAAGAAAGGGGAAAGGAAAGAGAAAAACGAAGAGGAAAAAAAGCAAAGAGAAGGAAAGGGAAAGGAAGGTTTGCGTGTAGCATATCAAATCTGTGCAGCCCGGCACCCCAGATCAGCCTGGTCCTCCCTGGTCCAGCCCAGGAACAGGTGCCCTGGTGCCGCCTGGGTATTGGACAAGTACAAGGTGACCTGCCTGCCAGCCAGCACAGGGATGTGGTTACACTCCCACGTTCCTGGGCACAGACTCCTGGGGCCTGCCTGCCCACATCTCCCAAAGCAGCTCTCTTGGGCATAGAGGGACTGGAGGCCATCCTGCACCTCCCTCTCCCACACTGCTCTCTTGCTGGGGAGAGCCCACCTCCCTCGCTCTGAGAGGCTGAGCTGGGCACAGGTTGTCTGCCCCTGCTCTGTCCCCAGGCCTGGCCCAGATAGACCAGCTTAGCTTTGTCTCAGGGATGGCAGGGTGGGGACAGAGCTGTCCGAGAGTACAGCTCCTGGGAGCTAACCCTGCCTCTCCTTTCTGCCAGGGGCCCGTGTTGGAAGGAGATCTAAGATGAAGTTATGGGATGTTGTGGCTGTCTGCGTGGTGCTGCTCAACACGGTCTCCACCTTGCCCCTGCCCACCGGTAAGACGCCTCCCAAGGGGTCCCCTTCAGTGATAGAGGGACCTGAAGATGATCTCTCCCCCATCAGCCTGCTGCCTCCCTATGCTGTGCACAGTGACTGTAAGAAACATTCCCCTTTGTAGCAACTGCTGTCTGTCTTGCTAAACCTGCTTCCCTTTGCTCAGGCATCAGGGTGAGGGAAGGATCCCCCTCTTTCTGCCCCCACTTCTCCCTGGGGCAGCGTCACTGGCTTTGGTCTTGCTCCAGCAGCTCCAAACCAAGTCATTCTCCAAAGCTTAGGCTTAGCAATTTCAGTGGCGATGCCCCCGCCCACTCCAGCCCTACCTTCCTGGCAGTCTTAAAATTCCTTTGGTTGAAAAACATGGAGAGATGGGAAACTTTGTTGAATGCAGAGGAGCCGAGAGGAGGATCAGGTTCATACACCTCGCAGTGCAGGCACTGAAGATCCTTCCCCACTGTCTCAGCCTCCTCTCTCTTCTGAGACCTGCTAGTGCCTGTAGTGGGCGCAAGTCCTACTGGAGGTTAGGCTCCATGGTGGGAGACACTGTACACGTCCTAGAGTGCTGCTGAGCATCATTAAATCCTCCTTGAATTCTTATCCCAAAATTAGTGTGTCTGCATGGAAATCTACAGAAGAGTAGCTGTGGCAAGATTAGGAGCTTGATGCAGTGCAATCCACATGAACTATCTCACAGTAAGACAGTTTACAATCCAAATGACAGATAATAATGCCTCGCTAATAATAGGTCTCCTACAATAGCAGGTACAGGATTTTCACAGTGGTATGCGAGCGTTATGCTAACTCTGGTAGCTTTTTTAAGTGAGAGTTGATACATCTCAGTAAGAAATGGCAAAATACTCACATGAATTGTGGAGATGTTCACTTCGTAGAGGCATGAACGCAGCGTGGATGTTGCTTCTTTTGCCCTTGCTCAGCCTGCTCTGTTTAGCTCGTTGCAGGATGCAGACAGTATCCAGTAATTGGGATTAATTTCTGTCTCCTTATCTGGAGGCATCTGCTTTCCCTGCGCCTGCCACAGCTCCAGCCTCAGGCGGCCCCACTCTGGTTTCTCTGGGAGCAGCCAGGCTATTGCAGCGTGGAAGTACCGAGTAGGGAATCGTGTGCCGTGACTTAACTTTCATCCCTCCCAAACACCCATCTCCTCTTCCACACACACATCTATGTCCTTCTCCATTTATTCTTCTTCTCTTTCCTTTTCTTGGTAGCGTTTCCCTCCTGCTGGAATCTTGCCTAGGCTGCTGCCTCCGCATGTCCCAGCCTGGGTTCCTGCTGCTCACAGACTGGCAACCCCTGACATCCTCTCAGCCCCTCCACACAGAGACCTTGGCCAAAAGTGATTCCCCCCAGGGCTCCAGCCTGCCAGGGCCGTGGGGCTCTCACACGTAATGGTCTTCTTCTCCAGAGTGAGCCATGTTGTGGATAAGTGCTGTCCTGCAAAAGGCAGTGATCAGCCTTTCAGGCCACTGTGCTGTTCTCTGCACAGGCTTGCTGTAGCACCAGTAGCAAGAGGAACATTAGTGGGAAAGCACCACCAGTCAGTTTGTAGCTCTTTCAGAAGCTTCAGGGTGGGAGAGCATTAATGCTTCATCTTTCTGGAGTGATAGTATTTGTAAGATGCCTACTTTTATCTTGAAACCATCTTCTGAGAATATGGTTCCTGGTGAGCTGGTTTCTCTGCAGCAGCTCAAGGGGACAGGCAGTAGTAGCAATCTTGTGTGTTTCTAATGTCCAGAACTTCTCATTGTTGCCTCGTTTTTCTCCTGTGGATTGGGTAAACAAGAAGCAGAAAGAAAGACAACCCGTGTTTTACCTGAGCTATGGTAGTATCAATAGACAGCCTCTTCCAGACATCTCTGTTTCCAGGGCACAGATGTAGGCTTTGCCAAGCAGAGCTGGGTTGCAAGTTATTGCCCAGGATAGTCACTTGAGAAAGGGCTGATAGTTTGGTCTCAATCTCTAAACCCTGCAGATCACAAATGGATGGGCCTGGCTGTCCAGGGAAGCAAAGCAGTGCTGTTCTTCAGATCAGAAATTGAGGAAAACCTAGGGAGTTCCTGTGGTCTTTGCACAGCAGCAGTTTACACAGCACCCATGCCCGAAGTCAGAAATTCTTCTCTCCCCTATACTGCCAAGTCATATAAGTCAGGGGAGACCTGCAGAAAGGTGGCTTGAAGAGAGCAGTAAAATACTTTGATCCAGTTTTGCACTCTTTTTACTTGATTTACAAGTGTGTGGTGTCTGGACAACAGTCTTCAAATAGCGCTTGAGGCTGATCCTACCCAGGCACATCGCCGCCTCCCCACTGCAGCAGCACTTTGTTCAAGTCACCCCCCAAATATGTCTTTGACTTATTTGTTTCTTCCATTTACAATATGGTGGCATGCACCCTTAAGCACATGAAAGGCAGAGAATGATGTACACAAAAGGAATCAGTGTCTAGACCATGTGGAATTCCTTTTTCACTTTGAGGTTTCTCTTACAAGCAGAGGGCAATGTACACAAGCTTGCAGCTCCCTGGGTGTCTGCTGGTGAACCTGCCATGTCTTAGTATCTCTGTGGATGCTGTTGTTCAGCTGTTTTGCTGAGGGCTTTTGCAGGAGGCAGCTCGCAAAGTGGTTGGGAACACCCTCATCATGCATGTTGCCTCATATGCGTGGGGCAGTGCGTGGGCACTTGAGCAGGACTGGGGGCTGCATGCATTCAAAGAGAGGTGCACTGCTGTGCCCTAAAGTAATCCCTGTGCTGTCTGAGTAGGGAACAGCCATTTTGCTCCAAGGTGTGCACTGCTCTTACTCCAGAGAGTCTCCTGCACATCACTTGAAGCAAGGGTTAGTAGGCTTGCGAGACCAAGTCCCACTCCTAAGAGGGCAGGACAAACAGCTTGCTGAACCACAGATTTTTTTCCCAGGTCCTTGACACCTTTTGGTGTTCTCATTTGATGGGATTGCTTTTTCTGTAAAGTGCTCTGAGGTCATCTGATGTTACCCCATCCCTTTCAGATTGGCTTGAAACCTTCTTTCTTTCCAGGCTCCAGGCAGGGTCCTAACCTCCTAGGCTGATCAGGTGTAATGTGCTGACCTGTGCTGTTCAGGGCAGTAATCAGAGATGGCAGAGGGTGTTAGCAATTGCAGTCTTCTGCATTTTTTAGTGTACTGGAGGCTGGAGTGTTAGTAGCCTCCATAAATGCAGTGCATTGGGGATGAATCCAGTATTCATAGGTGTCTTGGCATCAGTGTTCACAGAATACCTTATTTCACACACACGAAAAAGAGTAGCTGTAGAGTTTGTAACAATTCATTTGCTTCACTTGTGCTACAATCTGCTGGAGGAAGGACACAATTATCTTAAATACCAACTGCAAACAGAACAAATGAAACCAAATTATTATAAACTAAATACTTAGTCAGAAGCTTCAGAAGCTTAACAATGCAGAGGGAGGTGAATACTTGTTCTGACTTAGACACGGTGAATACACTTTGTAACTTGCTGCTGTAGGACATAATCAATATATATGTGAGGACTGAGTGTCCTAAGATCCAGGACGTGGTATGTAAGCCTCTTGACCAAGTGAGCATCTTTGGCTGAGAACTAGTGGTAAGCATGTAGAATTAAATAAAAAATCTCACTATGAGGTTAAAAGGTGCATTTTTTGCATCATAATGTCTGAGTTACTCTACAGCCACTGAATGGTCATTTATTGCTGGAGCTCCTTTGGTGTTTGCTGTGACACACCATGGCATGTTATACCTATGTTCAAAATTCTTCATACCTCTGCTAAGGGGTAGTTGATGTCAAGTTACTGCATTTAGCTGTGGCTTTATCAACTAATATGGAAAGTATCTAGAATAAGCTGTGACATTGTAGAGCTCTTCAAGGCAAAACCAGTATTAAATTATACTTCCAACTGAATGCATTTCCTTCCCTACAATATTTATTAGGCCCATTCAGTGTTACATACCAGACCTCTCATGTTTCTGTCCAGGCTTTCCTGCTCAACACACCTACAGTGTGGCATTTGTGCTTTAGCCTAAGACACTTGGAAGCTGCAGAGGTAACCTGCCCATGCACAGTAAAGCCAATGCATCAGGGAGGTGTAAGACACACTGAGCAGGTGCCACACTGCATCATTCAATCTCTGTGTGCCCAGCACAGCCAGTGACTCCAGCACAGCTAGTGCATTCAGCCAGTGTCAGGCCGAGTGCGTGTGTCCCCGAGCCAGCAGGTATGCAGTAAAGTTTGTTTGCTTGGGGACACACAAGTTATCTAGGCATTTAGAAATCTCAAACATTCAAGTTTGTCCATTCATGGGCAAAATTCTAGAAGAAAGAAGAGAGCAGGTCTACAATCCTAGAAGCAATTACTGAAAGTTTTATTTCTTTACTGCTTTTCACTTTAGGGACCTCAAAAATTTGCCAATGAAAGTGAGGATCCCTTTAGATGTTCTGCAGGTGTTTATTGGTAGATAACATGCTATGTTAGATGAATATATAGATGACAAGCTCCAAAACCCCTCTTGAAAGGATGAAGAATGCAGCTGTGTGAAGTATTGTTGCTGAATTTGATGGGAGAGGCATTATTGGTCCACTAGCAGAGAATCCTCAAATTGATAGGTTTAATGTCTATAAATTATACTACTCCTGATTAGGACTGCATAAAGCAGTTTTAAAATATTTAAAGTTACAGAGGTTTTATGAAGCCATTTGGGTCACTGTGTCCCACCCCCTACTACTGCAAATGTTCAGGGATGGACACCTAGTACAAATTCACAGTCTTCATTGCACACACACACACAATCAAGCAACTGCAATATAAAACTTGTAGTACATAGGCCAAACCTTACATAACTATATTTTAGGTGGATTCTCGTATTTCTGGGGTAATAAGTTAATGGAAAGAAATAAACAAGGAATTGAAAAGACTACAGCATAACCATATTCAGGATAGTCAGACATCTAAATAGGCCACTAGCACATTAGTGCTGGTAGAGTGGTTGGCACTGCAGAGTGGTCAGTTCTAACAAAATCAGCTCTAGTTTCCGATCAAGTAATATTTGGTAAGGTGAACCTAAGGAAAAATTTCCATGATTCTTGGACATCCAGTCCTGATTACAAAGAGAAGAAAGAAAATACAATCCAAAAGATTTATTTGAGAAAGGTACAAATAAAAAATTAAGACACAAAATATACATTAGAATATGTTCCTTTTTTAAGATCAAGGACATAGAATTAATTATATGAGTCATTTCACATATTAGCATTCTTTTTAAGGAATAAAGCCACTTCTATGACCTAGCAGATATTTATGTGGAATGTATTGGTACAGCACTTAAACAAAAACCTGCAGGTACATTTCTTGGAAGTCTTTGGGATGTGTACAAATGTTTTAATGATTATTGAACAGAAAGAAGCAGACATTGATATTTACATACTTGTTTTCCTGTGTCGCGACTGGGCAGTATCACAGAAGTATGCCAGAACTTCCCAGGTGGCCACGTTTTTAGAGGCAAGCTGGTCATATCCCCTTTAACTAGCAAGCCACGTACAAACATCTGGTCTATCTCTGATCCCTTCCCAAGCGTGTAAGATTATCTTTGGCAAAATCAGCCGTTACTCAGGAAATTTATGACTGGGAAGTGTGGATACAGTGTAGAAGCTAGGAAGGAGCAAGCGCACACCAACACCATCTGGCAGGCCATGGTCCACACTTCCCAGTATGAGACCTTCTGCATCTAGCCTAGAGCCAGGGACTAATTATTATAATAACAAAATTTTCC
>NW_008670194.1:83451-87393 GCF_000695815.1 Acanthisitta chloris | reverse complement strand
AAACAATGGAAGAACACTTGTTATTTATAGTTCAGGTCGAATCTGATAGCAGCAGAGATTGCCACAGGAAAAACATCAGCCGTGGTTTTGCCTGGACAGGTCTGCTTTACTGGCCCAGGGAAGAGACTGGGATATGGTCCCTTTAGGGTCCCTTCCTGCTGCTTTGCTGCCTGTGCTTGTTCTGTGGGAACACCCCTAAAACCCAATGGGAGATGTAGTGTAAGAGCACAGGCAGCCTGGTAACAGTTGCTGTTCCTGGTTTAGGCATGCTCTTCCCCTGCAGTGAACTGGCATTAAAGAGGGGCTGGGTTAACAATGTGGTGTTTTAATGATGTCGTGTGAGAGCTAGGCTGGATCAGTTCTGCACCAGGGATGCTGAAGATAGTTTCTTTTTCTTACTAGTGTTATTTCCTCCATTAAAACCTCTGCCATGCCTGTTAGTTGGCTGTGTGTGTTCTTGCTAACAGATGTCATAAGTTTTGGGTCCTGCTCATCCATACTAATTTGAGGCTCTCTCAAGATTTGAGACTCGCACTTAACCAAATATTAAGCACAAACCCAGGTTCTCCTGGAAGGTGGATATTTACTCAGCACGGTATGGATTTGGAGGGGTACAAGGCCTTAGTGAAGAGACAACAGGCAGGTCTTGCCCAGGTTTGGCTCCTGCTCAGTCACTGGCTTTAGGCAGGGTTCTGCCACTTTTTCCCCTTTTACACTCTATGCCATAAACTTTGATGCAGGGATGCTCCACGGGTGCTCATGTACCCACACCACCCCATACAATAAGGCCATAATGAGGATGTGCTCATGCAGTAGCTGCAGGAGCTGCCACAAAACTTTAAGAGTGATTGCTGAAAAGCTGTCTACTCTGTGCTACCTCAGAGCTGGTGTTTCAAAGCTCTGTGTCAGAGGCAAGACTGCATCCTCCTGTTGCTTCTCTGCTGTTTGACTGCTGGTCGAGACACTCTTTTGCCCACCCCAGAGAGGCCAGAGGAGGGGGTGGACAGAGGAGTGCAGCCCACAATTGGGCAGGATCCTGTAGGCAATCCACCTAGACTGGGTGCAGAACAAGAAACTCTTATGGCCAGGCCAGCTTACGAGGCAGTTTCCTGTACTTCACCCAGTTCATCTGACCTTGATGTTTCCCCCTGCGCTCAGGGACTTCCCACAGCTGGCAGCAATTGTGATGGTCCTATTGTTTTTCCCCTTTTCTTCTCCTGGTGGGAACCAGCATTTCTACCTGTGAAAAAAGCAAGCAAAAAGTGGAAAGGGAGGCACTGCTAAGCATACCAGTGTGGAAATACAAATGACTCCGTGGATTTGTCGTTATGCCCAAAACATGGAAAAGAGCAGGGTCAGCTAGAGACCCATAAACACAAAACTTGACTGCTCCATTGGGAGCAAGCACACCAGGAAGGTCAATCCTGTGCCTTTTGCTAGTGCTGCCTCATCATACCTGACTGGTATGAGAGGCCCTGGAGTCATCCTCCAGGTTGCATAGCACTTCGCCTTGACAGGAGACAAGTGACAGCAGTGAGAGGCTCCATTGCTAAGGGCCCCCTGAGCTGGAGGGGAGGACACAGCATGGGAGCTGTGTGGGCCCGGAATGAGGTAGTGATACAGAGCTGCATTAAACATTTAAAGATGAGCTGACCCTGGTGTGTTTGATGCTCTGTTTTCTAATGGACACAAGTGACTCGCTTCCATTTCACTCTTAGCCCCATGGATTTTCATGCAAGGCATAAAAGCAAAGTCATGCCAGAGAGAGGTGGTACTTTAATTGTTTAAATCCTGAAAACCTTTCAGCATAACTATTTTTAACACCTGCCTTTGCTTTGATGTCTGCATAGAGGCTTTTTTTTTAATGAAAAACATTTCATTTTCCATAAAATAAATGGTTTATCCCCACCACAGTTCGTATTTTGTACTTTGCAAAGCAGAATGATCATCACATTAGTGATTCTACCCTGGCTAAGGTTGTGCTTCCGCAAACAAATTACTCCAAGTATATCCCAAAGTCTGTCTTTGTGGTGTGAGATGGAGGGATTCTGTCTTTGGGCAGGGCATGTCCACTATAATTAGTACCTGAAAACACTACTGCAAAGCAAGCTAAATACAAAAATAATTATTGAGTAAATGGTATACCAAAGTAGTCTTCATAAGCAACAAAAAAATGAGGATGACTCAGTGCAGTGACTGTTAGAAAGAGACATGTTAGTTGTCTATTTACCACTAGCAAATGGTCTAAGAAGAAATGTCTTTGTGAGTATAACATTGGAAGAAGCTTAAAACATGACCAGGGTAGAAAGGAAAATAAAATATTTTAGTTGCAAAGGTTTAGTTACAAATCTGTAGTTAACAGATTAAAGTACCAGAACTGGTTGATCCTAGCTCAGATCTGGATCTGAATTTTCTAAATATTGCCTACCATCTTAATGAGCTGGATTAAGCCCCTGGAACTTTGAAATCATACTTTAGAGTCTGAATGCTGTTGTTTGAACTTCTCTAATTGAAAGACTGTGCTTAAGTGAAATATCCTGGTAATTTTATTAAAAGTTTGGTCTGGCATTTTGATGTGGTAGCTATACACTGCCACAAATTCATGCATAGAAGCTACAATGTAAAAGAAAAATCTCATTTCGTGATTTTTAGTATACCTTTCATGACTTCTATTACATCACTTTAACTCAGAACATGCAATGTACCAAATGATGTGGCAGTGATGTGGTTCTATTTTCTGGAGATCAGTATAGAAACCTATTCTATAAAGCACAGTTTCAAACAACATAAAAAGTCAACTATTGTGAGATTTTTAAAAAGGGAAAATCCACCTATGTAAATTATTGGTTTGCAATTAATAGAATTTAAGCTTTTCTTGTATGCTATAAGAGACTGCATGGTCAGAAGATACTGTACTTAGCCTTTTATATCCATAACCAGGCATCAAAACGAGTAATTGGATCTTTTTCTCAAAAGCTGAAGATCCATCTGTTCCCACTGAAATCAATTTGGGGTCAGGTACAAACTGAGGGTTTCTTGCTCTGCCATGCTGGGTTGCTGCCACTACCCCTGGGGGACTATTTGGCTTTAAAATAAGTCTGTTGATAGCAAAATCAAATGAATACGTTTGCAAAATGTAATTATGATCACATTTGAACACACAACAATAAATTCTCCATTTTTACTTAAGGAAGACTGTGTTATTGAGAATGTGACAAGTTTGGTTTGGATATTCATTTAGACCTGTTTTTGTAGAATTCTATCTGAACACTGTCTAATTTATTCTTCTAAAAAGTACAGGAGTCAGATCCCAGTGCTTCTGGCATGTTGTCTCTCTAATTAACTGGAAATGCAAAGGCAGGTTCTGGGAGATTACTGCAGGGAAGATGCCCAAAGGAAGGCACATTTCCTTGCATGCTCAAACCAGAACTCTGGGGGTGGCTTTCTTCAGGGGCTGGTGGGGAGAGTGCCACAGTTCTCTGACTGCAGGATCCTGCACCCATGTGTACTGCCAGCTCTTCCTGTGCCCAGGGGACAGCAACTATGCTTGGGGACAGGCAGATCAAAACTTCAGCTTCCAGAGAGCATGAGCGAGGCAAGAATTTCAGTTTGCATTACAGAGGGATGTTCCTAACCCAGGAGGTTGGGTGAAAGCTATGACTGTGCCCTAAAGGTTCAGAAATTAAGCAAACCACTTGCAAGCAGCAAATGGAAGACACAAATATTCTTGTGTTGGTTGGTTTTTTTGTTTTGTTTTGTTTTTTTCTAGTAAGTAATTTACACTAGTCTCATTTCTTCTCTTTTTGACTCCTGGAGTTCTGGACATCTGGTGTTCAGCAGCTCTGCCCCCAGCCTTATCACTCTGCTAGATTCCCATATATACCAGTCTTGTGATACTTCATTCTTTGCTTCTTTGCTTTTTTATCAATTTTCTGGTCATGT
>NW_008670194.1:72923-83428 GCF_000695815.1 Acanthisitta chloris | reverse complement strand
CAGGATGTGGGAGACAGAAAAAGTACCCAGAGGCAGATTGGCACATGGGCTGCCATCAGTACCCACCACTCTTGATTCTCTGATCCCAGACAACAGACTCATGCTCTAGTTGCAGACAGAGGGAAAGGCTCTGCCTGTTCCTGGGTGGGTGGTCAGGTCCTTGGCATGGCACTGAAAGAGGGAGCATGGAAAGGAGCTACAAGAATGTGAGCTGAATGGGGCAGGACACACATGGTGGCCACAGTTCCCACAGGCACTGCTGTCTGCCCCAGGCTCCTGCTGGAGAGGTGCTAGGTGTGCTAGGCAGAGGTGATGCAAAAACATGTGCATAGGCCCACACACAGACTTCCTCCAAGGGACTTCCCCAGGGAGCTGGACAGTCAGGAAACAGCTTTCAGAAATGTAATATAACCCAAATGAAACCTCCTGACTTCTTGCAAGTCTTGTGAGTGATCATGGCACCATAGTTTAAGTGGTGGGGCTCAGCCTAGCACACTGCCCCAGTGGGATCTTTGAGCCTTTCTCTCCTACACTGTGAACAAGACTCACAGAGGCACTGTGCTCTCTGAGGAAGGATCTATCCATCCTATACTGTCCCATCCCATCCTGTCTTGTCCTAGGAGGTTTTCAATTTTTAAATTCTGCTTCCTTCACACCCTGGATCCTGGGACCAGGGACTACTGCTCAGAGACCTTTACTGCTTTTATTGCTGTAGTATTTGAGTCTTTTCTGCTGGCACATTGCACAATGTGACAAGCATCTGTCATGTGTTTGTTCTCTCAGCTTTTCCACCAGAAGGCAAGTGTTGTCAGTAAACTAGTTTGTTTTGAAAAAATATGTATGTGTGTATAACTAGATGTATTTGTGTGTATGTGTAAATGCAGCACACATATACACACATGCAAACTGTGTTTCTGCTTTTCTCAGGGGTGTGAAATCCTCACAGAAAGCTCTGTCTGCTGCACAGTCAAATCAGGGCAGTCCATGCAGTATGACAGAAACAAAGCTATGGTGAGACCATAAACATTTTATAAACAATGTTGGAGGCAGAGAGGTAACAAAGTATCCCTCAATCGAGTGGTTTTACTCAGGTTACAAAACAGCACTTGATGCCAAGAAAGCCCCTATGAGTGCAGTAATGTTTCTTGGCCATGCAGCTCAACTTGGCACTCCCTTTGTCCCCAGCAGCACTTACCACAGTGCAGAGACCAAACAAGTGCTCAGCATGTGGTGTCTGTGGTGCAGAGAGGTCTCGACATCCCTAGAGCACATCTACAAGTGCCCATCAGGATGGGGAGGTCCTGCTGTCACTCTTCTCCACCTTCCCTTCTGTCCATTAGCCTTTTAAGGTGTTTAGTCCTTGGTCAGTGGTTATTGCTTATTCATGCATGATGTCTGGTGGTAGCTTCCTTAGCACTTACCTCTAGTGCCTTGTTTCAACCCATCATTCCTGGTGTCAGTGCTGGTGTTTCCACTTGGTTGCCTCGGGTCCTATTTCAGCAGGTTTTTACAGCATTTTGTTTAAGGCTTTCAGGCTTCACACCCATACTTGTTGGACAGCTGAATATCCCTACTGAGTCATGACTGGCACCTCAGCATAGGGCTAAGGCAACTCTCCCTTCACTCCTGGTTGTCAAGGTTTCCTCCAGACCCCTGTGAGCCACTCCTAGTGACTCTTTGTAGTCACACTGATGACAGTGCTTCAGACTAAGCAGCAGAAAATTAGCTGATTGTGCAGATTGGAGGTGTTCCTCAGACAGTGCTAAATTATAGAATAAAATTTGGAGTACCTTGGCAGTGCAGTTGGAAGCTGCCCAAAGAGCATTGCTGCATTGTTCGTGACTAGTTTGGGGCTCCACAGGCATAGGGGCTTGTAGCTTACAGAAACTTGCAGGGACTCACTGAGTAGCCCAGAATGCAATTGCTATGGTGTTGATGTGGTGTACCCATACAGCCTGTAACAGCACATGTAGTTGTAGGTGGACAGACACTGACTGGGGTCAAGAGTTCTAGCACATTTTCTCCAGAGGAGCTCTCTGCCTACTGTTTCCACCAGTTCCCTAAAATCACCCACATGCCTTGTGTCTTTTCTAGTGATGTAATCTCCAGGTATGGAGGGGTCACTGCAGGAGTCCTTCTGATAGATTTGGATATCTGCACGGGGTATTTTCCAATCCCCTGGGCTGAAAAGAAAGTCCACTCTGGAGACAGAAAATTGGAATTCAACTTACTCGTAGTGCTGGCATTTCTCCCAGTGAGTCTCCCAGGAGGCCTGGTGTTGCAATAGGGGATGGGCTGAGCAGGGATCCCCAGCTCCATTAGATACAGCTTGGAACACTTCTTGCATGGTTTGTGTTAGAGCCTCAGTGAGATTAGTGGGATCAGTCATGCTGCCAATGACTCCATTTTCTGGGTGCAGCTAGTCCATGTGTGTAGGTAGGGCTTTTCTAGTTGGATACACTGTTGGCTTGATTACTTGATCCACTGCTCCCACCTTCTGCAGTGTTAACACCTTATACCTACATTAGCAGCGTCGCATGGGACTCTTTCCTGGTGTGTTTCTTCCACCTGAAAGATTGCAGGCCACTTGCAGTGAAGGGTCTCTGTGGCATTAGCTCCCTTGGTGTAGCTAGGGTAGTGATCACGCATGAACCAGGGGAGATGTCCATGTGAGCTTTTAGCAGGGACACAGTCCACCAGACGGGCCTTTCCTCCTCTTGCCTACTACCCTTCAGGGCATACTTGGATTGTCCTGACTTGAGCAGGACAGTGCTTGAACACAATAGCTGTCTGATCAGTATATCACCAACATAGAATCTTGCCTGTAGCACTCTTACAGGGGTAGATGGTATTTTTCACCTGAATTGCAAGCAGTTAAAAAATTTTTTATCCAGTTGGGTTGTTAACTCTTCAGGGAATACACAGTTTTGTTTCTGCCTTCTTAGGTGAGGAACACTTACTCCCCTCACTGCACTGGCAGTGAGGTAAGTATGAGGCTGAAGGTTGCAAACTTCACATATAGGTTGGGTTTCACTGTAACAGTCTCCTGTCCCCTTCATGATGAATTTTGAATGACCATTGCATGAAATTTGTTAAGCCTTCATATGCTTCCCTCACAACTCTGTTTCACTCTCCATAGCCAAGGTCTCATTGCCTCATACTGTTGCTACAAGGGTTGGGCTAGGAGTATATGACAGAGATGTGAGCTGGGGTAGTCACAGTAGTGTGAGAAGGGTAAGTTGAAGGTGAGAGTGGAGAATGGCACAGCTAGAGCCATCTCCTCGAGGTTACATCCTTCCTTTCTTGAGTTATAAACTAAGAAACCTAGTTTCTGTGTAAGAAACCTAGAAACTACCCAGTCCCAGAGCCACAAGAGCATTCTGCCAACTCCTCTCCATCTGTATCTGTGCCAGGGTTAAGGTTGTACTTCAGCAATAGGGGTTATGCCAGCAGCATGTGGGTCATCTTTTGTGACTGAGTCTAGCAATGTGTGTCCCTCTTCTTGCTTTAAAGGAACATAGCCCACCTATCACCTTGACCTGGGTCTTCTTCAGTAGAGCAATATTCATACGGTGTAGGCAGGCCAGCCTGTTCTGCAATAGAGTAGGGTGGTGCATCCAATGGACACAACCATCTAAGAAACCCCCTCCAGTAGGTATGGCTCACATTTGGTACCTGCTACAGAGATAATAATGACAGAGCAGTGCAAGAAGGCTACACTTACCATTAGTGTCACAGGAATATGGGGCTGGGTGCAGGGTCCTGCCTTGTTCAGGTTTCACATAGCTGTATAGATAGCAGCCATCCCTCCTGCATGTCTTTGGACAGACATTGATCTGTGAGATTGCTGTCTTTAGCATGGGTATCTGTAAAACAAAGTGTAATTCCCTTTTTCGGGATCCAAACTTTACAGTTTATAGCATCCAACTTCCTTTGTCTCAATCTCATTGTTTGAAGGTACAAGATTGCCAACTTTTATTATTCTCTTACCCTTCTAAACTGTTTAGCTGGATCCATCCATGAAAAAAAATCTATGCTTTCAATCCTTCACTATTTTGCCTTGGAAGGGGACCTCTAGGATGTGGCTGCTTAGGGTAGCGGTCCATGTTCCTCCTTACATGCAGATGCACGCTGTTTCAGCAGGTTTTTGCACTAACAGAGTTAGCCTCATGTCTTCCCCTCCCCTGTTAACAGAGTCCATGCCACCACATGTGAGCTGGATACATGTGCTGCCTTGTTGCCCACTGGGGCTCCTGTCCTACATCATTCGTTAGGAAATGTGACGCTGAGCCTTTGTGCCTAAGAGGTCATTCCCATATGGCCACCTGACTGGGTGGGAACCTTTGTGGCTCAGTGAAGGTGACAACCCCTGGCCAGCTGCACTGCATTGGATATTACCTCTCTCAATGTTTGCAGTTCCTGCAATATTTGTAGGAGTCCTAGAGGTGGACTTCCCATATGCTCAGGGCCAGGGTGGCACTGGTCTGTTACATGTTGGGTTCTTAGGAGTTAAGTGCAAAAAGAAGCATCCTCTTAGGTCTTACTGAAAAGGAAGTGAGTCCTCAAGTCTTAATTTTTGGCACAATGAATGAAACAAAAAATAAATCTCAATATGGCAATGTAGTTTATGTGTTTCAGAGACAGTCAATAATAATGTGATGTAAAGGCACCTACACAGAGGCTCCTGACACCCTGACCCTCCATTAGTTCTCAGTATTCACTAAAGCAGATCACATTGAGGGATTAGTCTATGGGAAGCTTGAGGACCTCGAAATGTGATTTTTTTCCAAATCATGATAAAAAGCTGAAATCTGGGAACAATTCAGAACACATTTAATTTCACCCTCCTTGAAGAGGTTCATTTGGCTAGTATCAAAACATTTTATTTGACTTCATCATTGAATTTACCTGAATAATTTATCACTGGGTAGGGTATATAGCATGTGAAAAATTAAATAAATTAAAAATTACATTTCCATCTAATGAAAACACATTAATAACATTTACCTTGAAAATTAACATAATATTTCTATTCTGACCTATTTCTACTCAGTCTAATCAGCATCTTGTGATACAAAATACTTCCATGAGAAAATTTTCAAAACCTCTGATAACAATTGTCCCTTAGAAGCAGTAAAAAAACCAGGCATTCAGCCAGGAATAATATCTCAGCCTGGTACCCCAGGAAATTCCTCCTTCTGTCATGCCCAAAAACCTTATCAATAGGTGGCTTTGGCACTACTAACTGCTGCTGGTGTGAAAAGGCAACAATTAACAATTATAATCACAAAATTACTTTAAAGAAACCTCTTCCTTTTGCTGCTTTGGTGGGAAGACCCTGTATAACCTCTCTACAGTGGCTTCATCTGCCTGTTAACTATTGTTTATATCATGATGCTTTTCCTTCCCTCGGTTTTGACAGGGCTCATTCAATATTGAAAGATGTGCTGAAGTGCTACCAAGCATCAGCAGACACCTACAGAGTTACATATCTCATTTATTTTTTCCCAAATGAGCTTCCATTATGATCTAAACCGTCCCAGGTTCTCCCTGACTTCTGAGGGTCATGGGTGGGCACTCTAAAGTGATGGGCAGAACAGCTTGCATGTGTGTAGTGTTTTTGAGCTATGAATGGACAAACTTAATGACAACTGACATCTGACAAAGCCTTTTCTCTCTTTCCCAAACAGCTAATATGCCAGAGGATTATCCAGATCAGTTTGATGAGGTAGTGGACTTTATTCAAGCCACTATTAAAAGACTGAGGAGGTCTCCAGATAAACAGACTCCGATTTTTTCTAGGCGGGAGAGGAACCGTCAAAATGCAGCCATGAACATAGAGAATTCCAGCAAAAAGGGAAGGAGGAATCAAAAGGGCAGAAATCGAGGATGTGTCTTAACAGAAATACATTTAAACGTGACCGACTTGGATTTGGGATATGAAACCAAAGAAGAGCTAATTTTCCGGTATTGCAGTGGATCTTGTGATGCAGCTGAGACCACTTATGACAAAATTTTAAAAAACTTAACCAAAAAGAAAAAACTGGTCACTGACAAAGTGAGGCAAGCTTGTTGCAGACCCACAGCCTTTGATGATGACCTGTCCTTTTTGGATGATAACCTGGTTTACCACATATTGAAAAAACATTCCGCAAAAAGGTGTGGATGCGTCTGACAGCTGCATGCCAGAGGCGGCACCAGTTTTCCCTTCCTGCTACGCTGCAGAGCCAACGTTCCCAGGAAAGCGTCTGCTCAGAGTGGAGAAAAAAGGACCAAGAATGCAGAACGAGGAGCCATGAGAGCCTGGGGATGGGGGAGCATGAGGCAGAGTAGAAGGATGGAGACTTTTGACATCCAATGGGGATTTATATAAAAACTCAGGTGGAGATGCCGATGGATGGATGGTGTGCACACTACCTTTCCTGTTTGACTCAGTCCACCATCAGTGAGACTCAATCCATGAGGAATGTGCTTAAAAACACAACCCTGCCATATCACGCTGTGTTGTAGTTATACCATCATATACCAGTTATACCAAGAAGCTTAGCTAAGAAGTAGCTTAGGAATACCTTAATAATCCCCTGTTCCCTCAGCTTTACTGAAAGACACATTGTGCTACTGCTCATTGGAGGGCAGTTCCTGAGTGCTTAGGACGAATCCTAAGCTATAATAAGATTAACCTTGTAAGTAAGATGATATTGGGCAAATATCAAAATGACCAGGCTCAAGTTCTCACAAAAAGCAAAACAGTTCTGCTTACTGGCTATGTTTGGTTATTTCCATCTCACGTTTCTTCAGAACGAGTGCAGGATTTCATTCTTCTGCTACCTATGAAAACCAGTTGAGTTTTTAAGCACTTCTTCCTAGTACAGTAAGAGAAATAACAAGCCCGGCCTACACAAAGCGCGTTTCTTTAGGTTTACAAAGGACTAACGTCACTTGCGTAACTACATTTCTATTTGGTCATTGTGAGTGAGCAGAGACTACTTGATGCAATGCATCCCTTCAGAGACATAAATATACAGAAGATATTTATTGAGATTAAGTTATTGTTATTTATTACAGTTCAGTAATGAGTCTCCTTATTTATTAAAGTGTCTTTCAAAGGTGCCAAAGTAGATGGCGCTTGGGGATATAGAGAGACAAAGACGTTGGGAACAACGGTCCATGCTTTTGATTGAAAGTGTTAACTTGAATGCAAAAAATCACTTACTTTACCTTTTTTTCTTTTAAACAAAATTTTTAATTATGTTCACAAAAGGTAGTGCCGAAGCCTGCAGCCCTTCTTCCTGTTCACTAATCCTTTTGAATATTACTGCAGTCACACGTGCAGGAGCAGCAATCGCTCTGGATGAGTGAGGGTTGCAGGACTTGGCTCAACATTAGCAATTTTTTAGAAAAACTAATTTTAATCATATTTTAAATGTAGCCACATTTTTTTCTCACACTTTATGCCAACTGACCTCATATAACTATTGACAAATGGAAAATAATCACATTTAGCCTTATAATTTCTTGTTATATCTATTTAAGCTTTTCCTTCCATATTTCCATATAGAAGAGGTTAAAGCCCTCTTACTAGTTAGCCCTGGATTTAATATAGCCTGCAAGTAAACAGTTGTGTTAAATAACCAGAGTGTTTTGTATAATTTGCTGAAACATTACAGGATTGTACCTGTGCAGCAGAACAGTCCGAATTTCCTTAGGATGAGGGAGGTTGTACAGCAAAAACATTCATACGTGACCACTAACACAAGCCCTCATTCTGGAGACTTTTTTCCCAAAGGAGCAAGAGTACAGGTCACTAGACATACCTGACAACCAATGAAGCATCAACTCCCACAAAAAAACAGCATGGAAAAAAAAATCCCTACTGAAAACGATGATCCAGCCTTTTATCTCATGCATGCAATGGCTCTCCATACTCATTTTGCCCTGGGCCCCTCAGGGCACCTCTGAAGAAGGGTCTAGAGGTCAAAAAAAGTCCAGAACAGGCGTAGAAAGATGTACCAGGTGTATGGCATGTAATTCATCCCCAACCTCCACCCCTATCCTGGGCAGATGGAGGATAGCCCCAGAGAACCGCCCACAGGGTCTGTTCTCACACTGCCATGGAGACACCTTACCCTGCATGCTGGGCAGGGGTGGTGACACCACCAGCATGATGTGGGCAGTACAGGCCTGCCAAGCTGAGGGTCAGCTGCACTGCTGGGCAGTTGACCAGTGGCAGTGCTCAGAGGTGTGCTTTTCCTTGCCCCAGTTGCTGAGAACCTGTCCCCAAAGCATTTTCTGTGCAGCTTGAAGAGGCTGCAACCAAAGCAAATCTCTCTGTTCAAAATACAAAAGGGTAAAGTTTGTGATTTTTTTTATTTTATTTTTTTTTTAGTTTTTAGACCTTACTGAAGACAGGAGTGTGCTTCTCTGGATTTTTTTTACTTCACCTGCAATTATATGTCTCAGTCATTTGTGTTAATCAACCAAAGTTCTCTACAGACTTTATTTTTGTACAATATTCATTTTATAACTTTTTACAAAATAAAACTCATTTCTATTGTTACTTGGTTGTAGCTTGTGCTTCCCCATTGTACCACTACCAAGTTACAGTGTTGCCCAGTTCCCAACCCACACGAGGCAATGCTGAGGGGCCAGCAAGTCCTCTACAAAGTGCAGCTTTTTTATCAATATCTTTAATGTGGATCAGAGGCGTCTGCAGCTTCTTAACAGAATATAACATTGATGGGCCACTGCAATAACTGACTTGAAAGTGCATGGTAAGCAGTGACAGTAATCCACCCAGTGGCAGGCTGGAAGCCTGGGGTTACCCAAGCTGTCCCTTACACCCTTCATGGTGGCCTTGGCTATGCATGGCCACAATTCCTGCACTCGGAGGAGATTTGAATTTTGCTTTGCTAATCCAGGAGTTGCATCAGCTGGACTAAATTCCATCCACTTTGGCAGTTCTTTTTCCTTCATTTTTTAAACAGGAAAATAAAACTTGAGGAATTTTCTTTTCCACCACCATCATGGAAGAGATGAGAACACATTTTGTAGCTGTGGCCAGCAACATTTTCTCAAATGTTTTAAGTGCTGCAGTTGCCATCACAGAGCCCAGAAACACATGCAGACTTACAGGTTTTGACACTGGACTCTGTGCTCCTCAGACTGCTACACAGAGGAAGAGGGAGCATCTGAGCAGCAAGCCAGAGAGCATGAGATCAAACACTCTTAATGTACAGCATATGGATGCCTTGGTTTCATTTGTGCTGACGAGGCCATGCACGCAGCTCTATCCCAGCTGCTGGAATGCAAAGCAGAGCTCACAAGCTCCTGCTTTTGAAACACATGATATTGAAGGCATTCCTCCTTGCATGCCACCACCTCCACTCCTGCAGCAAAAGACCATCCACTGTGACAAAAACAGCACACATTAAGTGTTTGGCATGGAAACAACCTGCACCTTCACCTTCAGCAGAGATCATGCACTTTCCCAAGAGCTGGAGGCAGTGTCTATGTAGAACACAGCTGTGAGGTGCTCTGAAGCTTTATCTCTTATCTTACAGCCCAAACCTTCTGTCTGCTCTTATAAAGATGGGGAAGCACAAGGCCAATACTGGACCCTTTCTTGGTCTTATCAGAGGCTGAGTGGGCCATGTAACAGCTGGCAGGAGCAGAATCACTTGCATGGAGCTGTTTTGCTCTCCTTCCCCAACCTTCCTGGTGAGGATAATATTGGAGGGAGCAGATGGGGCTTAGCTATTGCAACTCCAGGCTCACCACTGCTGGGCTGGTACCTTCAGGCTCCTTTTCTGGTTAAAGTGAGGCTTGCAGTATTTTCCTGGCATTCTGTATGCATTAAAGCAGCTTGAAACCTTCAGCTGGCAGTTTGTGTATAAGATTTCAAAAAGAACTTTGTTTCTAGGTATTGCCAGCACTGGGACAGACATTATGTAGTGGCTTGAGTAGCAGGGACAGCACTAGTCTGGGTCCCTTCTGGAGGAAGACATGTCCCAAGCTAGATAGATTGTTTGCAAGGAAAAAGATGAGCCAAACACCATAATTATTTACACTTACTTAATACTAAAATCAGGAGGATGTTAAAAGTTTAATTACTTGATATCTTGATGAGGATTTTTTAATTTCTTTTTTAATTTTGTGTTGGATTTTGCTGGATCACATTGCATTGTGCTGCCAGACAAGAATGGATGGTTACAGACTTAGGTCAAATTATGAGTGTCTAAGGAAAAAGCAGGTATTGTGCAAGGAGGGCATATTTAGTGATGCAACTTAGAAATCTGTCCTTCAGTGTCTCCCCTCCAGCAGAAGAGATTGCAGCTGTGTGCATCCCACAAGCAGTGTCACCCACAGGCAGGGCACTGAGAAAGAAAGTATCATAACACCGGGTCCTTCTGCCGTTTCTCCAGGCTCTCCATCCCACAGCAGTCTGGTGTGGCTGGTCTCAGTGCAAAGAGGATGAAGTAGGCAAAACGGTGCTTGATGTTGGTTTG
>NW_008670194.1:66681-72907 GCF_000695815.1 Acanthisitta chloris | reverse complement strand
AGAGGACAAAGGCAGCCACTGCCTGAGTCTGGAGCAGCACAGGAGGAAACCAGAAGCAACCTCACTCCATGCAATCTGGATAGCTAACCAAAAATACGGGGAAAATATCAGGATGAAGAAAACAAATGGAGCTGACATATTGTATAAATAGGTCTTCAAATGTCATGCATGGCTGGAACAAAGATGTTTTGTTCCAAAGCAAGAGACAGCTTGAAATGGCTCAGTAATACACATTGAGAAGTTTGCTTATTTGGAACAGAGCTCTTCTAATGAAAAGGTTAATTGTGTTGCAATGTAAAAGAAAAAAAGGCAAAGCAGAGGCCAGGCCTGCACTCCTCACCCTAGCAAAATTTCCCACTGGCTCAAAGTGAAGGTTTTCTATTGTAAAGATCACAGGACTGAACTACTAACATTCCAAAAAATTTTACAGTAGGTATATTCTCGGGTCAATAAGAATAGCTAAACAAACCATATATTCCAGCAGCATTAATCCCACTGGCTTTCAGACAAGTCACAGCAGCAGCCAGTGAGAGAGAAACATGGTGCTTGGCTCAGCCTGATACAGGGAAATTTCCTTGGGCAGGAATTGAGCACTGGTACTCAAGGTCAGCACCAAGATGTCTTCACTTGCCATTGGCTTTTTCACTTTGAAACTGCAGCATTTTATTACTGTTCCCCAAAAGGGTCACTCACAAGTGAAGTGAAGAAATAGCAGATATGTGATGGCTTTTGAAGGCTACAAAAGGCCTCTGTGATTACTCACAGGACTGGTGTGTGTTGTTGGGCAACATCTTCAGCTTTTTGACAGCAGTCTGAGCCCTACCACATATGCAGGTTTCCTTCCACTGCCACAAATCTTAATTTTGCTGTCTGCTGGCACACTGGATGAGGAAAGCTTCCTTCTCTGTTACCCTGAGGAAATACAAACATCAGTCCTTGGTCCAGAGGTGCTGGACACAGTATTCACAAGTGGTCCTGGCAGGTCTAAAGCCACTGATGAACTCACCAGTGCCACTCCATTGACTGTTGTGGAGTTACTCCAGTTTCATAGGAATGTAAATAAGTATATTAAAGCTGTTTGAGTTTTTAGCAATATTCACATACAAGTAGAAAGATTGTATCCTTGTACAATCCCCCTAGTCCTTCTGTTTCTGTTTTGTCAAATCATAGAGTAGTTTGGGTTGGAAGGGACCTTAAAGATGATCTGATTTCAACCTCCCTGCCATGGGCAGGGATGTCTTGCAATAGACCAGGTTGCTCAGAGCCCCGTCAACCTGTCCTTGAACACTTCCAAGGATAGGGCATCCACAGCTTTTCTGGTCAACCTGTTCCAGTGTCTCACCAGACTCACAGTTAAGAATTTCTCCCTAATATCTAATCTAAGTCTAATGTCTTTCAGTTTGAAGGCATTTCATCTTTTCTTAACACTTGGTGCCCTTGTGAAAAGTCCCACTCCAGCTTTCTCATAAGCCTTTAGGTACCCTTTAAGTACTGGAAGGCTGCTCTAAGGTCTTCCTGGAGCCTTCTCTTCTCCCAGCTGAATAACCCCAATGCTCTCAGCCTGTCCTCATAGGAAAGGTGCTCCAGCCCTCTCATCACCTTCATGTGATCTGGGATTTCCAGAACTTTAACACATTTCACTGTGCTCTCATCTTGTTGCTAGTTCCTTATTTTTTCCCTCTGGCACTCTCCCACAGCTTTCTCTTCCTTGACTGCCTCATCACTCCCACATTAATCTCTGGATTCACAGATGCTGTAAACATCCCCCATAATTTCCTTATTTCAGGTTAAAATCATTCTCCTCTGAGATCCAAGCAGGAGTCAACAGGCATTTATTAGAATTCAGTATTACTTCTAATAGCAGTTTCAATCTGGAGATGAAACATTTCCTTAAAAAAAACTCATTGCATAGAGATAAATTTGTGACAACTGTATTTTGAAAGGTAGAGAGACTCCTCTCCTGCAGGACCAGACAGGTCCTCTGGGGGTGAAAGTGGCTGCACAGCCAAGGCAGGATTAAGATCTCTCAGTACCCCATCTCTTGTAGTACCCTCAGCTGTGAAAGGAAGGAGTAGAATAAAAAAGCAAACTGGGAGTGGTATTTTCCCTGAAAACCTCACCCCAGATTCAACAATTTGCAGTTCAGAACATTCTGAGCCAGCTGTTTTATCGGTGTCCAACAGCCCTTGGCAGGTCTGTCTCACTGGGAAGGCACCCAATATCCTCCTTTGTGAATTAGAGCTCTCCTGCACTTTGGGGCAGTTTAACTCTATGCAATGTGGGCAAGAGCTTCTCTGCTGGCACTGAAACTCCACTGCCTACTCATTCCTATGTCCCAATGAGTTGCCAGATCTCCTCCACCTTCATAGTCCACGTGATTTTGTCCAATCTGAAGAGCCCTCACATCTCTCACCATCCATGTCTTTTCTCTCTCTTCCAACTGGACCACATTCCTCTTGAGGGGGAAGATGTTCCCGTCAGGATTCTGGATAGGAGCAAACCCTGGAGTTCCACAGAGGCTCATCAATACTTTCTTTTCTCTTTTCCATTCTGTTTCCAAGAATTCCTTTCAGGGGCTAGATGGAGAACTCATCAAAAATATGACTCCAGAGGCAACACATTGCGTCCTTTTGGGAATCCCCTTTATTTAACACAGAACTTTTTGCCAGCTATCAGGTCTGGACCTGACTAACTCCAGTTGTGTTGGTCTATACAAGATGTGGCAGCTAAAATAAGACACCTTTTTACTGAGGTGGAACAGTTGTGTGCAGTCACTGTGGAGCCAGAAGACTCCAGGGCTGGACCACTGTGCCAGGCCAAGAGACAACACACCTCCCAGAGCTGTCAATGTGTAGAGACCCCAAGTTTCCAAACAATGACCTACGAACAAGTCGTGTCTCATTGGGCACAGGAAGTTGAAGGTATCTTGTCTTTGGGAGCTACCCAGAGGACTGCCTTCAATAAAAAAGGATCACAGACAATGAGTTGGACCTTCTTGGAAACACTAACTACTAGAGGAAGGGATATGGCAGTAGCCCAAGGATGTGTAGCAGTGACCAAGTGTTGCTGCACACATGGGGTACAGGGAAAAGCCAAAATGTGGCACAGGCTCCCCCAACCCCGAGCTGAGGTGATCAGTGGAAAAGGGTCCAGGAAACAAGTGGGTAAATGCAAAAATATATCCAAAAGGGAAAGTTTCTGTGGCTGGCACATGGACTGGGTGCCTACCACAAGGAAGAAATGAAGACATCCCAAGGGGTACTTTGGGAGTAGCTGAAGAAGGTGCTGCAGCAGTTTGGGGTTTTTTTGGTGTTTATCTAGGATATCAAATTGTGCTTACAGCAAATCTTTACCTGTCAAGGATATCTGGATTCATTTCAGCTACAAATGTGAATCTCATTTAAAAACTCAGGGCAAGTCTGTGATAACAAGGTATTTTTGCAAGGAATACAGAAACCTCCCTTTCAGATTCTGACAACTAGTGAAACAAAATTTATACAATACTCAAATAAATATTGAATGCTTGAAAAGAGTTCTCCAAAACCTTGGAATTTGTTCTGTCAGTTAGTTAAGAAAAGTTCGGTAACACCTTAGGCTGGTTTCCTAGTGTCAGTAACAGGTGACTATTATAGGACATTGCTAGTAAACCTCAGTAGGCTGTGCTTTATGTTTGACCATGAGAGTCTGTATATTATGTGCTAGTTTGAATCAATGAAGCACATCTTTGTCATATCATCTCTTTGGGACAGCTTCTCTGGGAAGATAGTTTTAACTACTTTAAATCTTTGTCCATTCTTTTACAATAGATGTGATATTTGCCATATTTAATGTAAACAAATCTCAGTAGATTTTTGTTACATGACATCAGTGGCATGATGTGACATTCCTTTACATGACATGCCTTTTTGCACGAGGTGAAATAATGCACAGACTAAAATTTTTTCCCGTCATCTGAAGGATAAATGACAAACATGAGTGTCCAGAGTCAAAGGCCACAACAGTGTTACAGTATATAGGAAAACAAAGTTCATTAAAAGTTTCATGTATCAGTTTAACTCATCTCACAATAATCCATAAATCTCCCCTATCTTCTCTGACACAAACTGCAGCCTCAGAAGTGCACACCCTGTGAAGATTTTTGGACAATTATGATAAAGCCTTGCTTTAAAAAAAAAAAAGGAAATCCCACATGGTCTTAGTCATGTTTATTCACTTCTTCCAATGTTATAACTCAGTAAACAGGACAGCCACTAAATGTATAGTTTTATGGCCAAGTCTGCTCTCTGGTGCTCATTTAATCATGTATTTTATTGTCAGCTCTTCTCAAACTGTCAAGCCTTGTTTGTTATATGCTTTCTGTAATGCACATCCCCCTGCTGCCACTCATCATTTGGTACTATTGCCTTTTCTTTAGCCTGTTGACATTTATGGTTGATTTTTTTCTCAAGAAGTAGCATGTTTTTAAAAACAGGACCCCCTTTTTCACCTTTTAGTGCTTGGCTCAATGATTTCTCACACACTAGAAATGGCCCAGCTGATGTCTTGATCTTTATATCAACCCGATCCAAGAAATGTAACAGCAGTGAAAACTCAGGGTACTGATTCTGCCTTTCCTGCTCTGCTCAGTAACACAAATGCAGAAGCTGCGTGCACTGTAGTCCACAGCACCAGCCTCTGCCACCCTCCCTGAGCACAGACACTGTAACCATGGACAAGGAGGCCAATGTAGTGCAGGAGTATAAACATTTGTCCACATTCACACCCAACAGAAGTACACTACTTTTAAGATAATCTAGTTCCATCCCCACCTGCCATGGCCAGGGACACCTCCCACTAGACCAGTTGCTCAAGTCCTTATCCAACCTGGCCTTGAACACTGCCAGGGTTGAGGCACCCACAGGCTCCCTAGGCAACCTGTGCCAGCATCTCACCACCCTCACCATAAAGAATTTCTTCATAATATCTAATCTAAAATTGCCCTCTTTCAATTTATACCCATTACTCCTTGTCCTATCACTACAGTTCCCAATGAAGAGTCCCTTTCCAGCTTCCCTGTAAGCCCCTTCAGATACTGGCAGGTTGCTATGGGGTCTTTATGCAACCTCCTCTTCTCCAGGCCGAACAGCCCCAAATTTCTCAGCCTGTCTTTATAGGGGAGGTGCTATAGAATAAACCAGAATATTTTTCATTAGAAGGGACCTAAAAAGATCACCGAGTCCAAATGCCTGACAACTTCAAGGCAAACCAAGCTAAAGCAAGTCCTCTGAGTCACATCCAAGAAATAGGACACAAAGATCAGGGGTAGAGATGCCTCTTCAGTGATTACCAGCCTCATTTAGACCTACAGGGATTCACACAGACAATTGTCTAGCATGTGGAAACAAGCAAATACTCTACTTCTTGGACTTTTATGCATTTCCACATACAAATATTTTAAGAAGAACAGTAAAGATTGACTGTTTTTCCTATGCTTTTTCAAACTCAGCAGTTTGTTTCTTCATCAGAAGAAGTCAGCTCAGCAAAACGGAAACCTTTTGTGATAACTCATCCGTTCAGCCAATGCTTCTTATGGCAAGCAATAAAGGGAGTTCAGCTCTTCTCTCCTGTGGCTCTCACACAGCACATCAAGCTACACAACAAAGCTGGAATGAAGTGTTCTAGCATTGCAGGGATGCAATATCCCACCAGGTTTTGAAAGAAATCCTTAGCTACCTGCCCTTGATGCTTCATTTCCAACACTGGTCTGCAAGTATTTTGCCTTCAACCTGACAAGTCGTGTGATCAGCCAGTTGATGGGAAGCTAATCAGGGCATATATACGCACACGAAGAAAGCAGAAAGGTGTTTGGAGCTGGGAGGCCGAGCTGCAGTACCAGGATTTCAATCCAGCTGAAGAAAGCCTTCTTTTTGAGATCTTACAGAGAGCAATGCATGTGTGTTTCCAAACCTTTGCAGGGATCTGGATGAGAGGAGCCTGTTTCAGTTGCCGGAGCCGTGCACATCAGCTTTGCACATTTGCCAGCTCCCCCTGCAAGATGGCCTGCAACATGTGTACACATGGTATCTGGCAACAATAATTCAGTGAAAATGAAAAATGCTTCTCATTCATTGCAAACAAATGGGTACAGTGCAATCCCAGGCAAACTTTTCCACAGCAGGCAGCTTTCTGGATTAAAAAAGAACAGAATAAAAAAGAGTGCAGGGGCCTGGCAGACCCCTCACAGGAA
>NW_008670194.1:57877-66639 GCF_000695815.1 Acanthisitta chloris | reverse complement strand
AGCAAGTTTCCAAATGCAGCTTTTGCTTTCTGCTCTGGGAAAGCAGTTCTGCCCATGGTCAGCACAGGCACTCAAACATGCACTGCCAGGGTTGCAAACCACGGCCACCTCCAGTGCCCTGCTCATTGCACATCACCAAGTTATCCCCAAAGCAACTACTTCTGCCATTTTAAAGCCCTGTGACTCTGCAGGTCTGGGCACCTTCTGAGAAATAAACAAGCTTTCATTTACTGCCAGGTTTCTTCCTTGCAGAGGCTTTGACTGCCACAGCCTGTGACACCAGCACTCAAGGCCACTGGAAGAAAAAAACCCATGGAGAAACTGTAGAGGACAACCCCAAAGCTCATCTAAATAAGGATGTTACAGATGAAGGCATAAGAGCCATGACAGCGAGTAACCGTTGACACAGCTCAGAGCCATATAGCAACATAAAACTTGAGGAAACCAACCTGCTTGTCTCTGCATCTACACCTTTATGATCCCCATCAGTCTTTGCTGATACAAAATCAGCAACTATTCAGAAAAAGGCTTAGCTACTAGGTGGAGAAATGTGTGGCATATGTATCACTCCCAAGCACAAAAAAGCTACAGCACCTAACATAGGTGAGCAAATAAAACACTTTTATGAAAAATATGAGAGGAACTTTGATTTGGACTTGGATTGTCCCTGGTGAGAAAGCTAAGGCAGATTACTCTGCATGGTTAACTTGTAATTTTCACTTTACCTTTTGCATACCTGTATTTATTTGTACATGTCAACAATTTATACAGTACAACATTCATAAATCTTCTTCAGCAATAGGACCTCAATGCAAACATAACCAATTTCATAGCCAGCAATCAAAATGCTAAAATCAATAGTTTGTATGATCTCTCCAAATTAATCATAAACCAATAGATTCATTGTAACATTTTTATTATCATTGATTTAAAGGTACAGATGGCCTTTCCTGAAGATTTACAGGGAGTAACAGCAGGCAGTAACATCACCTGGGAGTCTCAACAGGAGAGCTCGGACTGAGAGTTGTTTTGCTTTCCCTTGTAAAAACTCTGTTGTGTTTACTTCACTAAAGTTTAACTTGGCTATGATTTCATGACTCCTGAATTCATGCTGACCCTCAGCCAAGCCATAGAATAGCAACTCAATAAAGATGAGTGACATCATTAACCCAATACAGTAGCTATTCAGATGTACACTGTGGTCTCCTTACATAATCACCTAATTTTAGCTACTGAGAGAGACACATACAGTACCACAGTGTATTATGAGCTCTGAATAACTTGTCTAATATTCAGATGCTTTTTCCAAGGTTATTTTATTTTCCTGGTTTAAAATTATTTCCTTACGCAAATCTCGAGGTGCTCTTTTCCCTTAAGCAAACCCTCTCTTCAAAACATGTTCAAGGCTTCTACTGCTCCTGATCACCCTGACACATTATTAGCAGGTCATCACAGTTGTAATGGTGCTCATGGCACTACTATACACCAGGACCTTGGGATTTTGTAATGAGTGTCAAGGAGAACAACCCTAGAAAACAGTAAGGTGATAGAAGCCTTAATTCAAGCACCAGACAAACACATGCTCAAATATAAGCACTTTGTCTGCTGAAAGTAGTTATTTCTTGTAGTTTTACAAAACATGTATGAAAATATTTCAAAAGAAGCAATATTTTGGGCCAAGGACTTCTTTTTGCTATGTGCTACAACGTCACAGTCCTATTCCCTGCAATCAATTAACAGCCATTTACTGGTACAAACTCCAGAAACAAGTTAAATGTGGTAGCTTAGACCTGCTAGCAGTAGTGTTGAAAATCCTATGGATGGATGCGCCACTGTGGAAAAACAAGAAAGTAAGGCTTTCATTGCAGGAATCCCAGGTGCGTTTTGCACCCAGGTGCCGTGCACGCGTTCCAGATAAGTTGCATACTATGTACACTGCATGTGCAGGCTCCACAGATCCCCCCCCCATACAAATCCAGTGGTCCTATTTGATCCAATTTACCTTTTCTCAGCCTTTTGGCTGATATTTTTCCCACAACTCTAGCAGTGAGAACTGTAGCTACAAAATCCTCCCTATTTCTGTGGTGTTTTTCATGTAAATGACTTAACACACTAAATCTCAGAAGTTCTAATTGCTAATTGCTCAGAACTTCCTCTGCCTGTAGGAACTTACTGAAAAGAGGCTGACAGATTTCTTTGCACCTGCAGAAGAGAAAAGACACAAGACTCTACGGTGCTTGTATCAACACCCTTTGTTATGGAGCATTCACATGGAGATGTAGTCTCACGTGTTACAACCCCCAAACCACAGTTCTGCTGATCTCCACCATCCCCCTACTGGACATTTGACTCTTCCTCTCAGCACAGTCTCTGTCGCCGCTGTCCAGAGCTGTTCTCCAGCTGAGAGCTGGCAGCTGGTCCCTGTTCCTTGTGTAATCAACTAGCTAACCTCAGAGATATGCTCGCATTGTGCTGGCACAGACTCACTTCTTCCACTTTGCAGCACTACGATCTGCAGACAGAACACTGGCCCAGCTTTCTGTCCAGTTAAAACTAGTGTCTTTGTGACAATTTCTGGAAAAACAAACGTGCTACAACCCAACGCAACATCTTCTGCAGGCTTAAGTCATGGCAGGTCCTTAGCACTCGTTTCCATTAGCAGAGGCTCTGGTTCCTGAATTCCAGTTTGCTCTGTGTTACTGCCACAATATTTTTGATTGTGGTTTTAGCAGGAGTCAAACAAATCATGTTAATGCTGGGAGCTGAATGTTGATGCTGCAGAGGGCAGCTAGCTGTGCACAGCTTCTCTCCTGCCCTGCCCCCCACCCCCAAACATTTACTCTATGTCTAACGATTTCAAGGTAATTAACAATCAAAATTCTCCATGTGCTAAAAATCAACTGTAAAAAATCCCTGGTAAAAAAAATCATGTTTAATTGTTAGATTAAACCAAAGCTCAACTGCACAGAAGTGCTGAGCAAAGCAAATGGGAATGCTGATCGTGCCTTGGGACAAGGAGGACAGTCTAACTGTACCACTGGGGCCCTGTTTATTTGTCTAGGCATTTATAAACAGCATACGTGAAATAGCAAGGTTTGATTCTGCCCAGGACTGTTGGATTGCAGCCTCTGCATTCATTCCAGCAGGCAGAGGGCCTTACGTTTTAGATTCCGAACATTTTTAATCAAAAATCCCTGGCTCCCAAGCAGTGTAGTGTGATTCAGTAATAAACAGCATCAACATCAAGACTGAACTGTGGAAAGCCAGCACAGCACCCTTGCTTCCCAAAGGAGGTGAAGTGTTCCTCGGGTGAGCAAATGGCACTGCATACCAAGAGGACCAAGTTAAGGAGCAGAGTGAAAGCAGACTGGTACAAAGCAGGATTAAGTGACATACCAGTTGGAGTATATCTCCAAAGAAACCTTTTCAACCACAACTGTGAGTGTGATATGCCCACAGCCTGAACAATTCAGATTGTCTTGATAACCAAATGGCTATTGATGCAGTTACACAGAGCTGCTTGTAACTCAGTCACAGGCAAAAAATCAGAAAAGTTAGATTACAAGCAAAAGGTAAGAGTAATTCCCTGGTTCAGAAGGTGGTTTACAGCCTTCCCTGAAGCAGAGATGTGCTCCTAAGTGCACCGAAGGGACAATGGCTGAACTATACTCCTAGATCTGCCACTAATCTGACTTCGATTCTCTCTCCTCATCATGTGTTTCTGCTTCTTCAATCCTGCCATAATAGTTGTTTTTCCCATTTAGATTCTTAGAGCAGATGATACCACCTCTGATCATAAGTTTAAGAAGCACCTAAAAGAATAAAAGCCTGAAATTGAACATGAATTCTTGTAGCAATGCAAAAAAAGGAAGGTGGGAAGTGGACATACTCTCAAGATTTCAAATAAATCACTTCCCTCCCCCACAAAGAAAAATATTTGGTGTGTTCTCTTACAGACCTATTTAAACTCTGTTGTACGCCAGACTGGAACAGTATGCTGGACAGTAAAAAAAGTGGTTAAAAGAGACAGAAAGAATATATACCAATGTGGTAGTTATATAGTTTCCAGAACTAGAGCTTCCCTTTATTTTTGTAGTATAAACATAACCAAGTAAAAATTAAAAAGGAATCCTAAAAATTGGCATTTTATAGAGTCTGAACCAAAAAGAATATCACCTTGCAAAGAGAAAAATCTATCATTGCATTTGAGAATTCGGTAGTTGTCACCTTCATCAAAAAGTTCTTCTGTCATCTTTCTTGCCTTACAGGATGATTTTGCAGTGTTTTTGGATTACATTAATGAGTCAACCTTTGAAATTTGACTCCTTAATTTTCTAATAACCACGGACTTGATGCATGGGTGTGCATAATCTTCATCCTACAACTGACTTGGTATGCCCATCTACCAGCCCCAGGACACCAGGAAAGATGTCCTAAAACAAGTGTCAGGGCAATAGCATCCCACAAGCCTGAACTGCAGAGTGGAAGATAACTAAAAATGGGTGCCCTGGCACTGGGGAAAATCTCACCAATAAGAATAATTTCAGTAGCATGTCAGTCTAACTCTCACATCTTTCTCTCTCTTTTTTCCTCTTTCTTTCTCTCCCTTTTTTCCATTTTTAGGCTCTCTGGGCTACTCTAGTTTTCCATTCTGCAAATGGTTAATATCAGTGTTTTGCCTAAGTGTATCCCAATTAGCCTGAGGGAGGCTCATGTGTCTCAGATTGAAAGATTTACTGCAGATTCTTCCACTTGTTCCTTCAGTGTCTGTGCCTCTCGTTGATTACATGCCCAGCTTCAGTTTCTCTGGTCCTCTACATTCCACCCAAGACACTGTGTTAATTAAAGTACACACACTCCAAGGTAACTGCTCGTTCACACAGTTAATGTACCACTTGAGATATGTAGCATGTTACTCTTTTTACATAAGTCTCTGTATAGCATGTCCTCATCAATAAAAATAACCATATATGTACACATATATGTGTGTATGAACAAATGCCACATTAAAGACAATGATCTCAGTTACTTTAGCAAGTGATGTGCAGGAGGATTATAGTTTGAATCACCAGGTTTAATCATAGATTTTTACATCAGTGTAACACAGAACACTCCTTTCAGAATAATTTTCTACACTAATCCTTAGCATTCAAGGATAATCTGTCTTGTGGTAGTCACTGAAGGATGAGGAAGGGCCTCCTGTGAATCAGAAGCCTGCTGCACTGGCATTGCCCAGACACCAAATTTTACAAGGATCATGGATCTGGAAATTAAACATAGGCGGTTTAGTGAATTAAAAATGCAGGAACTATTATCCGCCTTATTATATATGGACAATTTATAATGGGCTAACAAGGCCAATATTTGGCTTATTTTTTTCATTATCATATTTCCTTCAAATATCTATAAATAGTTTACATGCAGGGGGGAGGGATCAAATCCTAAAATATTTAAAGGTTGTTTTAGGTTAAAGGTTAAAGGACCTGAAGCACATCCATATGGATAACAGCATGACTGGGAAAAGATCAGCAGAATTGCTCTCCAAAATGTGAAAATTTCCAAACTAGAGAGGGAGATATAAAAAGTCTCTTCCTGCAATTTCCCTTGAAACTCTAGGATTTTAAAGATGCAAATAGCTGCAATTACAAGTAGGAGAGAGAAAGCAGATTTTTAAAGCTGTTGGGAGACAAAAATTTGCCTCTCAGACAGCTGAATTTGCAAGACTGCAAACACAAAGAAGCACTTTTAACTTGCAGCACACATGACATCAGCACCTGGTGCTCACAAAAGGAGACGCCTCTGCACTGTATTTACCAAGCTGATTTTCAGAGGAAAGCCATCCCAGCTACTTTTATACTCCTCAGTGGCTGTGAGACAGAAGGTGCTATGTTCCCAGCCTGGGTGTCACTCAAGCTGCTCAGTCGGGAGCAATCCTTTTGGCAAAAGCTCCAAGTGCATTTTTTTTTGTCTGCCTTGTCAGAGGAAGCACAGAAACACAAACTGCCATCCACCACCACTGGTGCAGCTGAGAGTCATCCAACCACAGAGGAAAAAATAATCTGCATTTTGCATAATGGTTTTCCAGATGTATTATCTTGCATTTGTCAGGGTGAATCCTTGTTATTTCCTGCTTCTCTTTTTCAAATGGTGTTTGCAGTATTCTTCTGCATCATCTGTTAATTTCATTAACATACTGTTTAATGATCTTGAAGGGGGTAGCTTAAAATGATGTTACATAAAACCGGACATAAACTTCCTATTCCTGCAGCATCCCACCACTCACCTCCCACTCATCTCTCTGCCCTGTTATTTATCATGACCTGTTTGCTCATCTTCTGCAAGAGCTCACACTGTTTGTACCACATGCCATTTTCAGGTGAAAATTCCCGAGCCACCAGGCGTTAGCTCCTCAGTCTGGGATTGCTTCTGGCTTTCCTTTGCTACATTGTACCTCTAAGGATTAAATTAAATTCTCTGAATCATTACAATAACAACAGGTTTGTCCCAATACTATGATGCACTACTAAGATACGGGGACATGCCTATACACACTTCATTGCTACAAATTACAGTGGTAAAACTGTAACAAACTGGATACTTCCTATTCTCCTCAAAATGTTAAACAGATTTTTTTCACTATTAACTCAGCCAGTTAATTAAAATATATATCAAGACACATTGTAATTATTCTATGAATAATCAAGATCTTACTGGAAAATGCCATAAAACCTTAGAGCTGTTGAATTGAAGGCAACACCATTTTCAAAGGCTGCTTGAAGATGCTGACCTCTCTATTTGAATTCCTGATATTTGCCTCTGCTTAAACAGGTAATTTTAAATGAAGAATGAACTGCAAACTATATGTCAACATCATCCCAGAGGGAGCCCCATGTTGATTCTCCAAGTCATAGTGTGAGAAAATCTGATGTTTGTTTGCTAAGACATGTATTTCATTAGAATTACATGCAGACTCCGAGTCCTCTGCTTGCATAACCATTGCAAACTCAGGCTTTGTTGCACTGGAGAGATGCCAAGTGACAATGGAAGTGAATAATACAGAAAAATGATAATCCCCAACTGGTTTAGAATGGCTGCACTATGACTTGTGCAGTGTATGTGGGATGAAGAAACTTGCCTATATACCATGTCACAAAAAGAAATACTACAGCAGAAGTCTGCATAACAATAGAGTGAAAATTGTTATACACAGAGTACCTTGCAGATGTTCCTTCTTGCCCAGCTGCCATCCCTCTGGGTCCTAAGATGCTGGCATGAATTTGAGGAGCGATGGGGGAGACGGGTACTGTGTCACGCCATTTGTGTTCCATGTGTTTGCTATCCCTAAAAACAGCTTACCCATCTCGAAAAATCTCATTCTCTGAATGACCAGTAATTACCACTGGTGAGTTCCTGTTAGGCCCAGGACTGTTGGTACAGTCCTGTGCCCATAACCTGCAAAACCTCTGTTGTCACCTCCTGCGTGTATCTTTCTGCTGCAAATCACTCCTTACCAGTTACAAAGCCATGAATAGTAACATGAGTTTCCCCATTTTCTACAAAGCTAAACAAAACTTTAAACAAATGAAGCAGCCCCCCCCTCCAGCTATCAGACAAGAGACAGGACAGGTCCAAATTCAGGCAACACTTAAGGCTTCTTAGCTTAATACATACTTGCCTGTTACTAGCAACGACGGCACTGTATTAAAGGTGTCCTAGACTGCACAACACATCCACAGAATTAAGCTAAGTAACAGAGGACAAGGACGGACCAGAAAAGCAGGTTTCAGAGTCAGGTGCACACTCTACAGAAATCAAGGAGAAACAGCAAAAGACAATTTCCAGTCTAGGAACAATGGTGCCTCTGAGGATGTGAGAAACAGAGATACTAGGCAATCAGTAGCATGCAATGAACTGCAGTACAGACAATGCCTGAAGACACAGACTTCCTGAGAAGATCTTTAACAAGGTCCATGATTCTCAGCATTTGAGCACTATGGAAACCTGCACACTAAGTGCCACCTAACACCTACAAGTGTCACACACACTCCTATGTTCTTAACATCAGTTGCATTGCCCTCCCAGTGACCTCAACAAGCACTAGCAGTGGGTAAAAAATAAAATGCCTAAAAATGATTAATTTCAGTAAAATATTCCTGAGGCCACAGGAAGACCAGATGGTGAACAGGAAAGCTGTGGAACAAGAAACATTGCTGCTTCCATTATGCTTGGAGTTTTGGAAAGTCCATGTGTGGGCACCAAAATCATCATAAGCAAGGCACCCAGGGATTTCATAGCAGTATCACAGCTCTTGGCAGGTATGAATATAGGAATTCAATCCTGTAGTAGACTAGACCACATGCACACCTTCAGGAGTGTGGCTGTCCCTCCTGCTGATTCACAGATTACATGAGATTATGAGCAAAAGACATTTTTTATTTTAGGAAAAATAAAGTAAGTGAGAATTCAGGATCAAAACACCTAACTGAGCCAGGCTGGAAATACATGCAGAATGAGGAGCATTGAAACACTGAACACAAGTAGGTCTTGAGGTCTTCCACGCACACCTTCAGGAGTGTGGCTGTCCCTCCTGCTGATTCACAGATTACATGAGATTATGAGCAAAAGACATTTTTTATTTTAGGAAAAATAAAGTAAGTGAGAATTCAGGATCAAAACACCTAACTGAGCCAGGCTGGAAATACATGCAGAATGAGGAGCATTGAAACACTGAACACAAGTAGGTCTTGAGGTCTTCCACACCC
>NW_008670194.1:44628-57847 GCF_000695815.1 Acanthisitta chloris | reverse complement strand
GACACAAAGAGTCAGAGCCATTAAAAAATCCTGAAATGAAATGCCATTAAGAGAATTCAGTAATTTCTGGGAAAGCCAACTGTTTTTACAAAATTTTATGAGTACATTAACTATAAGTTTATGAACCCTTAAGAAAATTAACACTGTATGAAACATTTCCCTCCCATACATATGGGAAACCTTATGGATTTGCTACTAATCACTGACTTCATGAGCAGCTTAGGCGAATGAACAAAGATTACATTTGTTACATCTACTGACAACTAGAAGCCGTAAAACATTGCAGGCAATTTAGGACCAAAAGAATATTCAAAATAATCTGAAGGAAATGATGATACATCTTGAGAAAATGCAGTGAATTTGCCTACTGTGGGCTCACGTTTGGGTTGTCGCAATGAGGCTACGAAGCCTGGTAAAAGCTGAGGACTACCATCCACTCCTACTCTTTCACACAGGATCAAATGATGCTGTGACAAACAGATTCCAAAATACCAAAACGGACTTCATGTCCATCAGAATGAAGTTGAAGGATCTGGAGCACAAGTACTGTTCAATTCTATTCTCCCAGTAGGCAACTGGGACCCAGGTAGAGTGACATGAGAGGAGGGGGGTGAATGCCTTGTTGCAAGACAGGTGCCATGGTCAGGGTTTTGGGTTCTGGGATCAGGGACATGCTTTTGAGACTGAATATATTAACACCAGGTGGGGTGCACCTGACTAAATAGGGTATAAGTGTTCTGGGGAGCAAGTTGGCAGGACTTATTAGCAGAGCTTTAAACTAGACTTGGCAGGAAAAGGGGATGCTTTGCCAGGTGCCAGTAAGGAAAACAGGAAACAACAGGACTTTAGGGAACGGCAGCAAAATACCTGTAAATTCTCCCAAAGGAAGCAGAGAGAGTTCCTCCCAAAAATTGAAGGGATTGACAGGCCAGCTCAAGTGCCTCACACCAATGCATGCAGCTTGGGTAACAACCAAGACAAGCTGGAAACCATGCTGCAAGTAGAAAATGATGACCTAATTGCTATCATGGAAACACGGCTGGATGAGCTACACAACTGGAACACCACAGTTTAGGTTACCAGGTTTTCAGGAAAGACAGGCTAGGAAGGAGGGGCAAGGGTGTTGCACTCATTTTAAGGAAGGGATAGATTGTGAAGAGCTGTGTCTGAGAAACAGCCATGGGCAGGTTGAGAGCCTGTGGGTAAAAATCTAGAACCAACAAAGGACACCTGGTGGTGGAGGCTACTATAGGCTGCCTGATCAGGGGTAGCCTGTTGAAAAGACCTTGACTGAGCAACAGGAAGCATTACACTCACAAGCTCTCATCCCGATACGGGATTTCAACTATCCAGACATTTGATGGGAAAGCAATGCAGCTGGTTGTAAGCAATGCAGCTGGTTGTAAGCAATCCATGACACTCCTGGAGTGTGCAGAAGACAAATTCCTGGTCCAGGTATTGGACAAACCAACAGAGAAGCATTATTGGGCCTGGTGCTCACTAATGTGGATGAGTTCATTATAGAATTAATTCTGGAGGCAGTCTAGGCTGTAGTGACAGCCCTGGTGAAGGAGCACAGGCCTGGCAAGGAGAAAAGAAGATTGGAACAGCAGACTTCCAGATGTTTACGGAGTTGGTGAACAAGGTCCCCAGGGAAACTGTCCTTAAGTACAGGGGGACTGACCAGAGTTGGCAGCTCTTTCAGGCCACTTTTCTTAGAGCACAAGAGCTCTCCATCACAATGTGTAGGAAATCATGCAAGGCAGGCTGGAAACTACCAAGGCCTAGCAAAAATCTGCTCCTCAGTTTGAGAAAAAGGGAATGTACAGCCTGTGGAAGCAGGGACAGGTGACCTGAGGAGAATTCAGAGATATGGTTCAGATGTGTAGGGATGGGTCAGGAAAGCCAAGGCAAAGCTGAACTAGAACTTAGCAACGGACTTGAAGAATAACAAGAAGGGATGTTATGCATACACAGGTCAGAAGAGAAAGGCCAAGGAGAGTGTATTCCTGTTGGTAAGAAAGAGGGTGAACTGGTGGCAACTGATACGGCGAAGGCTGAGGTACTCAATAAGTTCTTTGCCTGAATCTTCACTGACAGTCAGGCTTCCCACTTTTCTTGGGTCCCTGGTCCTCTGGGTGGGTGTGGGGACAGTGAAAATTCTCCTACATGTGACGAGCAGGTTCAGGATCACTTATGAAGCTGAATAGTGACAAGTCTATGGGGCCTGACAACATGCCTCTCAAGGTTCTGAGGGAAATGGCTGACGTTGTTGCAAAGCCACCCTTCATTATATTTGAAAAGTCATGGTGGTCAGGTGAAGTCCCGGCTGACTGGAAAACAGGACACACCACTCTCATTTTTAAAAAAGACCTGGGGAACTATAGACTGGTAAGCCTCACCTCTGTGCCTGGGAAGATCATGGTGCAGATCCTCCTATAAGATATGCTAAGGCACATAAAAATGCAAGCAGATGTTCTGAAGCAGCCAGCATGTCTTTACTAAGGGCAAATTGTGTCTGACCAATATGGTGGCCTTCTATGATGCACTGATGGCACTAACTGACAAGGGAAGACTGACAGGTGCCATCTGTGGGGACTTCTCTAAGGCCTTCAATATGGTTCCACACAACATTCTATTCTCCAAATTAGAGAGACATGGATTTGATGGATGGACTCTTCAGTGGAATTGGCTGGATGGATACAGCCAGGGAGTCATGGTCACTGGCTCCATGCCCAGGTGGAGGCTGGTGATGTGTAGTGTCCCTCAGGGCTCTATCTTGGGAGCTGTGCTCTTCAATATCTTCATCAATGACAGACAGTAAGATTGAGTGCACTCTAGGCAGGTTTGCAAATGACACTAAACTGAGAGGTGCTGCTAACACAACAGAATGATGAGATGCTAGCCCAAGGGACCCAGACAAACTTGAGAAGTGGTACCACAGGAACCTCATGAAGTTCAAGTCCGAGTGCAAGGTGCCGTACCTGGGTCAGGGCAATCCTAGAGTACAGACTGGGAGAAGAAGTCATTAAAAGCAGCTTCGTGGAGATGTCTTTGGGGATTCTCATGGATGAAAAGCTGAACATGAGCTGGCAATGTGCACTTGCAGTGTAGAAAGCCAACTGCATCCTGGGCTGCATCCAACGTAGTGTGGCCAGCAGGTCAAGGAGGGCAATTCTGCCCCTCTACTCTGCCCTTGTGAAACCCCACCTGGAGTACTGCATCCAGCTCCGAGGTCCCCAACATAAGAAAGACATGGACCTCTTGGACTGAGTCCAGAGGAGGCCACAAAGCTGATCAGAAGGATGGAGCATGTCTCCTGTGAGGAAAGGCTGAAAGAGCAGGGGTTCAGCCTGGAGAAGAGAAGGCACCAGGGAGACCACGGAGTAGACATCTAGTATCTTAAGAGTGCTTATCAAAAAAAGAGGGGAAGGGACTTCTTTTACAGGCAGTGACAAGACAAAGGCAATGGTTTTAAACTGAAAAAGGGCAGGCTAAGATTAGATATTAAGAAGAAATTCTTGACTGTGAGGGTGGTGAAGAACTGGAACAGGCTGCCCAGAGAACTTGTGGATGCCCCAACCCTGGATGTGTCCAAGGCCAGGCTGGATGGGTTCCTGAGCAACCTGATCCAGGGAACGGATCACTGCCTATGAATGCCCTGTCCATGGCAGGGGCATTGGAACTAACTGATCTTTAAGGTCTGTTCTAACCCAAACCATTCTATGATTCTACTAAGTTCAGCAGAAAGGACTAAACCCAATACTTAAGAATAATACATAATCACTAGACAGTGAATTGGCTTGGCAGCAGCTTTGCAGTAGTGCTTCTGGACCCAGAGTGGGATTAGGATCTGAACACAAATCTGTTTGGTCAAACTGCAGAGAAATAAGTGACTGTAATGGGACACGCAAACATTTTTCCTGTTTACTTGGTAGTGCTAAAAAATTAGCTTAATCTGAAACACTGAATAAATTGTGGGCAGTGTCCAGAAATGTGAACAATCAGAACAAGGCAGAAAAAACAAGTAACTGATGATATGGCAGAAAACATAAGCCATAAGCAAAAATGAAAGAGGAGACAGGAGAAGATAATAAAATTCGAACATAATAAAAAGTTGCTGCAAAGAGGAACATCATAAACTCAGTTTCATGGCGGCTGGGTAGGAAATAGTAAGCTTAAGTTGTTGTGAGAATGTTTTTCTTAGAGGTTATGAAAAATTTTCTACTGCTAAGAAGAATGAAGCATTAAAACAGATTGTTTAGGGAGACTGTGCAGTTTCTATCATGGCAGCATTTACAGATCCAATAAACATGCCAGACATGGTTCAGCTATAGCTGTAATGTGAGTCACTGATGGACTATAGAACCCAAGGATCCATCTAGCCTCCCCTTTATCTACTGCACATATTAATCTGTTGCATCTACTACTCCACGATACAACAAGGAAATAGCCCAGGGCCCATGGGAATACTTCATTGAAAGAGAAAGAAAAACCTGACACAGAAAAGCCTGACACAGCTCCTGTGGGATAGCTAAGGTAAAAACCCCAACTTACTGGCTATGCTTTGTCAATCAGTTTTGAGTCATCTCTCAGAGAACAAGATGAACATACTGTCTGATCATCAGCCATTGAAAAAAAAATAAAATCATAAACTACTGCCAAGGCGCTCAAGTGACACATTGGTTATGGAGTTTCCAACAAGCTGATCTGAGTAAAGACACTGCTGCCAAAGTGGGAGACTGTCAGCATGCTCCAATACCTTTGTATGTAGGATGGGAAGCTTTGATATCCAAAGCAAATTTCAGCTGGGGTGATATGCTACAGACAAATATCTCACATTTCAGAGCTATCCAGATTGCATGAAGCAATTAGATGCAGAAGTCCCAAAGGATGAAGTGCATATTGAGTGCATATTGTATACAAAATTGTGTTTAAATAGGATTAGCCAAAAAATCCTAGCAAATTTTAAAACTGATGTAATAAGATAGGTCTGTGCTTCAATGCCAGGCAAGCATAAGGACATCTCTTTTAGCCAACTATCCAACTCTTGATTCACATGTATGCATGAAACAGTCCAACAGATGAGAAGAGCACAGGGATTAACAACAGAGGACAGAACCTCCTGAACTCCTAGTGTGCCCATGGTAAAGAGTCAGAACAAGCCTGCTGATTTTTAATGAGTAACTGTAGGACTTTCAGTAAGTTCCCATTGCTGAGAGGCAGGCCAGAAGGACATACAGCCATTTAACATGACAAACAAGAGAGGGATTTTGCAATACTATTGGGACTAACAGGTCACATAAAAATTCTTACAATTCAGTATTAAAGGAGGATGTGAGCTACAGATGTCTCAGGCTGGACACCGCCAAAGGCATCAGAGTCTAAAGAAAACAATGGATAAACATCTAACCAAGAGGATGACACTTCAGTTCAGCAATGCCACTCATTGCAGAACACTCCTCAGGGCCCAGGAAAGATTGAATTGATAGGATAAAGGCTCATGGTTTTTCTTCCTATAATCCATAATCTTCTACAGCCCAACAGAGCAAAAGCAGGCATGACAAACAGCATCAATCTAGGCAAGCAGTTTCCATGACTGGAGGCCTCTGGGCTCAAATTCACAGTTCTTACTATCAGTCACAAAAACTAGAGGCAAAAGCATCATCTTCAGTAAATTACAGGTCACAGGAAGTAGACCAGAAGAACTTACAAAAATCACCAAGTAGTTGCAAACACAGAGAGGAAAAGTGTCAGGACGTAACAATCTTCTCACCTGTTGCAGAACACTTGAAAAATAAGACAGGAAAAGGAACAAGTAGGATAGGACAAGACAAAGGACTGAAGAGTCAAATTAAGACCTCTGTAACAGTGGCAGTAACACAGACAAGGCATGGGCAATGAGGCTGACCACTAGCTGGTGGGCTGCAATCATCTGGCAGGAAAAGTCTTGGCCCCATGGACAGGCAAGAGGTACCTAGCAGCTGGTCTACAACTGTCATTAGCATAAAGGGCTAAAGGCCAAAAATCACTACAAAGAAACATCTAGAAGCTGGAGAGAAAAATCCACGTTTGGAGAAAGCACCGTGGAAGCCTTTCTACTCACAGTGATTGTGGCACCTCTGTAAACAAGTCTTTCAAGGAAGCAAGCAAACAAAATTAGCACACCCTGTTTCAGAAATATGGAAACAAAAGCCCATCTGGACTCTGGATACTTAAACACTAAATATGGACACATAGATGACCAAGATTACAATCTGGCAATTACTAAAACTTTCACAAAGTTTATAAGAAACTTAGATATTTTTTTTTTTAAATTAACGCAAGTGTAGTTTCTCATACTCCAGTTTATGTAGAGTTTCATCTGTCACACCAAATATTTAATTGTGTTAATATATTTAATGTTAAGAGATGTTTCCCTGGACAGCTCAAAGGCTTGAGTCAGAGTTTGCTGTCCCAAGTATGGTCAAGCATAATGTTCATACCTCCTTTCTGATTACATTAATTCTTACCATTGAGCAGTTCAAGATTTAAAACAACATTTGCCTTGCTGAACATGCCTAAAAATCCAGCGTAAAAGGACTATGGCAAATGAACCAAACCAAGAGGTAAACTATAAATGCAACTTAAGTTAATTTTAGATCTTATTAATACATATCTGCACAGGCACTGTTTTAAATTCTAGGCTGCTATAACAGTCATTCAAGACAATTAATCACTGCAAGTAACAATGATGAACTCTTAGAGAAATTCTAGCAGAACTTTTGCAGTGTTCGCTTACAGAACTAATTCTTTTAAGAATCAGGAAACAAGATCTAGCTGATATGGGTAACAACATCAAAGGAGAACCTCCCTCCAAGCTCAGAGAACAGCTGCAGCATTTTTCCTCATCTGCCTTTCCCTGCAGCTCTGTTCCCTGAGCCATACTGCCCCAATGAACAACTAACAAAGGAAATCAGAAAATGCTAACATTCAGACTAAAACCAAGGCCTATTAATCCTTTAAAATCATAATTCAAGATTTTATACAAATTTCTTCAAAAATACTTTATTTTGTAGTGCATTATTTGGATGAAAATTGAGACAAAAAATAGCCTTAAATTAAGCAATGCCATTTTATGTTTGTTTGCTGAAGCAGGTCTTTAGCAGCTCTTGTTAATAAATGATGCTCTTCATCTGGCATTTCTTTTTCTCCTTCATTTACTGTCCAGCCATGTATTCAGTCCTTCATCCTACATATTACAGCTGCAATTGTATATTAAACACTGATTTGCTATTATAGATAAGTAAGCATTGAAGTATTTTTGCAAGGGTAAAAGACAAGTTGTGGACTATTTAGTGAAGTCCCAATCAAAAGACTATACTGGGTGAAAGCAGTGTAAATATTTTATTGTGGGAAAGTAATGCCAATGCTTCTCATAATACCATTTGAAGTCAGACTTAGTTTTCCCTATAGTATAGAAATGATAATTGAAAAAGAAGATAAGCTTGGAAAAGGAAATCACACAATGAAACAGTGATGCAGAACAATGCTTAAAAAACCCAGAAATCTAAGCTCTGCTGACTACCAGGACCACACTCTTGAGGTTAGGAAGGTGACTAAGTGCCTTGCTAAATATAGTCTTAAAATATGCCTTCAGAAACTATTCATAAATAAGAAAGCTTGATTACTTATGATGTCTCCTACTCTCTACCCTTAGTGGAAACGCACACTGCTTGTTATATTGTATATTATTATAATCACAATACTTAGCATATTGTGTATTATTATCATAACATATGAATGCCTAAAACTAATCTAGGTTCCTTTCTCCTTCTTTAAAGGGCATGAGTTTGAAATCTGTCCTTGCCTTTATGACACTCAAAACTACAACTTTGTGTACAGAAATGAAAGCTTTCAATATTTAGAAAAACCACTTCATAAAGGACAGCATCAGTCTTCAAAGAGTGTGAGGCAGGATGTACATAAATCAGGGATACCACAAAGTCAATATATGCAAAGACCTGGTAATAAATACTCAGCTCTTAAAACTTATCAATACAAACTAATAGGGGCAGGGAGCCTGAACAAAATTCTGCACTAACTAGGCAATAAATATTATTTTTATTGAATCAAAATATGAAATAGTCCATTCCCATTTCACTTTTTTTTTTAAAAAATAAAAGCCTTATACAATACTACTGTGAGATACTGCACATACTTTAAAGGAATATCATGCAAAGAAAGACAGACACTAGAAAATATGTTTTCTAAAATTCACACAGAGTGTGAACTGTGTTGGAACACATGTGAACACACAAATGAACTAAACCGGATTGTTCCACAATCATTAATCTAAACTTTGTTTCAGTTCTAACAAATGAGGTAATAACTAGAAAAAATGAAATAAAAATGAGCCTGAGAAACTGTATTGGTTTATTTGTATACTTAAAATCAATGAACACTGTCACAACACGGCATTTGTAAAGTTGGCAGTAATGAAAAAAACATTTGGTAATATAATGAATAGAGAATCTTTCACTAAAGAAGTATTTTTCGCTAAAATCACAAACCTAAGAAAATGACACAGAGGAGTTATTTGCACAGTATAATTAATTCCTTATTACAAAATTCAGATGTGAGATTCAGTCAGTGTAATACAACTATCCCCCTTATACTGCAGCAAGTTTTATAAACAGAAGTAATCTTTGCTTTGAAATTTTGATCCCCTATTCGAAATAAAGAAATAAATGCTTTGTTTTGTTTCAAATGCTCTAAAATTATTCTTTAAACCAAAATTTTTTTCATATTTTACGTTTTTTCCACTCTGGCTTGTCTGTTTCATCATCTTCTGGTTCCACTTCTGCAAAAACTGTTTTTGGCTGAGTTCTAGAAAACATTAAAAAGATGAAAATTATTGTCAGACTACAATACTTTATCAGAAACTATGTTAGATGTGCACCAGACAAAAATTATATAAATACTTTTATATAAACACTTTTTTTTTTTTTTAAAAAGAGCATCCTAAACTTGCCTGCTTTTTGTTTTTGACATTAGCCTACCAACTAACCTTCTAAGAAGAAACCTGCAGCACTCAGGCAAAGAACAAGAACAACAAATACACGTATTTTGCAAGTATTATTTCCTCATCAGCTTGCAATCATTATCTGTGTATTCCATGAATAAAATTAAGACAGAAGAGATGAACAAATAAATTTAAATCAATGCCAGAAAACCAGAGCCACAGGTCTCCTCATTCCATGACTTTTTTTAAAAGACACCTCCATTTTGATACACTGCAGCACAACGGCAGCCAGTAAGTGAAAACAGAACAGCTAAGCCAGCTTTCTGGCTAGGCCTATGCATGAAAAAAACAGCTACTCCTCCTGAGGCTTTATCCAGCACTACTGTAACACAAAAACCCTAATGATCTTCATATGAGAACACCGTGTATCCTACAGTCAAGCTTGATGGTATCAATTCCTCCACTGTTTACTTGTATTTTAAATACCACTTAAACTTTACAAAAATAATTATTGATTACTTTTTAAACGAACACAGTATCAAGTAGCAATTCAATAAACTGTTTGGACATTCAGTTCCCCTTTACACTTTAATCACTGCATGGTCCCTTTTTCCAGCTTAGTTCTCAGCACTGTCACTGTGGAGCTGAAACTACCAGAATTCTGACGCTGGCTGTGCTTGACTCTCGTTACAACAGGCACGGCAAAGTATAAAACACAGCCAAGGCAGTCACCATCTCATTAACGTATTAACTAATGGTTTTACAGCAGTCTAAGGATGTGAAGTGCTGTTATTATAACAATTATTATTTGGCAGACTCTACAAAATGCATGAACCTTAACAAAACTGTGTCTGCCTTACCTAACACAATAGGCATAATTCAACTTGTCTCTGACTTTGAAGAGTAATAGCAAGCCATCAGCTGTTAGGAGCAGGATTCCCCACATGGCACACAGGATCTTTCTATCAGCCTGCCTTCTCCTCCATCCTCCAAGCCTGCCAGGGAGGTATGGAGCATGCTAACATGACCCAGAAATGGCACTACTGCAGGACTCTGACTGGCATGCAGTCCCTGGGTGCAGGCTGTAGCTTCCAGTATCCCCAAACAGACCTTGTAGCCAGGTCAGGACCTGTACTGTGGAAGCTCTATGAGTCATTCTGCTGTCCATGAAAAGCGTAGCTAAGATTAAAAAAGAACTTCCAATTGAAAACTTTCATTACAGAACAGCTAAATAAAACTCCACTTAACCCATCACTGAGAAAGCATAATTTTTTTAAAAATTATAAACCCCAAATCAACATTCAATCCAAAACAGACACCAGGGATGAAGGCTTTATTGGCTGAAATACTGGATTTTGTTAGCTGCTGAAGAGGAAGAATGCATGGAATCTTCCTCTCTTTTTTTCAAAACACACTGACAGAGGTTTATTTAGCCCATTTTAACAACATAACTTCCTTTTCCCACAATAGATGAAAGGTATGTAAGTGTCATATAGGATCACATGAGGTTTATTAGTAAAGTGCAAATAAAGTGCAAACCTATAATTTCTGACCACAAACCTGCAACTGTCATAACTTGGACAGAAACTTCCAACTTAGAACGAAGCACTTTGTGAAACAAGCAGCAGAACCTATGCATATTCCAGGACAGAAGTGGTACAGAAAAAAAACCATAGACTTCAGCTAATGTAAGTTTGCTACCGAGCGCAACAGAGCTGGGAGAGCGGGGGGGGGCGAATAAATTGTACCATAATCTAGCAGTATCTAGCTAAAGCAAAAGCATACAGAGGAAATAAAGTCTGCTTGCTGCTTCACTTTTAAAATTACCATGAGATAGCTGTAGCCTCAGCTCAGCTGAAATGTAAACTGTTCCACCTCCACAAGCTACACAGCCATAACTGGGGCACCTAGGGTGATTCATATGCCTGACCATTTTAAAAACTGTTTTTGTTATTGCATTAACAGCAGTGAGCATTTAATTTAATTTAAACACAATTTTTTTCTTCTTAGTAACTGCACTAGAGATTGCTAGTGTAGTAGGAGTTTGCTGTGTGATTAATATTTATACGAAAAAATCAAAATAGGTTTACAACTGCGAAAATTTTTTATTTCTGAGAGCTAATACTACATGTGGAAAGCTGTGTTCTTTTTTCCCCCTTCAAAGTTCTCAGTTTTATTTATCCTTGGCTTTGGGGTCTGATTTCAGTTTGGTAAGGTATGCTTGGCAGATCCTACAGGAGACTGCTATGGACAGCAATGAGGCCCAACAAGATCTGGCTGATTTTTGAGGACAATCTCAAAACAGATTACACTTCATGTGCAAAAAGCAAAGCCTGGCAGTAGCCTAGTATGGATGTACACGGATCTCACCAAGATAAAACGTGAACCCCAAAAAGGAAGCACAGAGGAAGCAGGGACAGCCTTAGCCAAGAGGAACGGAGGCGTTACATGAACATGTAGGAACAGAGTCAGGAGAGCCAAAGCTCAACTGGAACTGCAACAGGAAAGAAACATGAAAGGCAACACTGAGGGCTTCCACAGCTACAGCCAAAGGAGTGCTAAGGAAAGACTGCTCAATGGGGCAGGTAAACCACTAACATAGCACAGGGAAAGGGTCAAGATACTTCGTGGCATGTTTGGCTCCATTTTCCTTGAGAAGGTCTGTCCTTAGGCGTCCAAGGATCCCTACACTACCAGCAGAGTCTTTGGTAGGGAGCGAGACATCACCAACAGAAGAGGAAGACAGAGACTATGCAGCTTGTTGGGCATGCACAAATCCATGACATCAGATGGGGTGAATCTGGAGGTACTGAGGGAGATGGCCCATGTCATTACAAGGGCACTCTGCCATCTCTGAGAATCCATGGGGTCTGTGAGAGGGTCTCAGTGACTAGAAAAGATAAACATCATCATCTTTATGAAGGGCAAAGGAGGATTGGGGAGCTACCTAGCTTCAGTTCTAGGAAGGCTATGGACTGAATCCCCATGGAAGGCATTTCCAGGCATATGAAGGACATGAAGGTGGTAGGGAACAGTCATCACAGACTTAGCAAGGGCATACTACCGGCCTGACAACCAGATTGCTAGAACAGGCTGCCCAGAGAGGTGAAATCTCCATCCTTGAGGATATTCAACCTTGGTTGGGCAAGCCTCTGAACAGCCTGAACCTAACTGAGCCTGAGCACTCTGATCTAAGTGAACACACTTTAAGCAGAAGCTTGGACTAGATGACCTCAGGCATCCTCTTCCTACCTAAATTACTCTATGATCCTGCGTTTCCACATGACTGTCAGCTGAAACCAGTATCTCATACACTGAAAAATGCATTCCTATTGTGGGTTACAGGCTGCAAACAAAAATGTGAAAACAAACTAGCATGATTTATCTATACTACGTGCTTCTCATAATTTCAGTGGTTTTCAACATATTCAGATCCCTAGAAAATTTCCAGGGGCCAAGCAGACTGCTAAAGAGTCACCATAATCCCTCTGGTTAGGGTTTGTTTGTCTAAATTGCCTTCCAGGGATACAATAAAAGTAGCTCATTGACATCTGAGTATAATAGACTAGCAGATAAAAAAAGTACTGCTCCAGCTAAACCAGCTGGAGATGACAACTGCATATCACAACATGTGACTCATGTCGAAGTAACTTTTGAAATTTGTGTTTATATTGCACTGAAACAAAGAAAAAAGAAGACTTTCAAGCACGCTTGGAAACCAGAATAATGCCATAAAGGTTAGTTCCAGACTGAAAAGTTAAGGTTTTTCAGCATCAGGCTGAAAACTTTATTCTTTACCCCACCAACCAGTCTGGCTTTTCTCTGAATCTCAGGGAGTTTCCTCTAAACATTACCAACCTATACAAAAGATTTAGGGTAAACATACCAACACATGCCAACAAAGTCACTGTTACAAAACATTCTCTTCAGTCTTGCTTCTTTAGCTAAAGGTACTTGAGGCACTACGTGACTAGCATTTCACACACTGGTACTGCCCTTGAGAAAAAGTTCAGTGAATACAGCACAGCTATAGACTGTTGCTTCAAGTCATTCCCTTTTGACTTTGACAAGCAGCAATAACAAAGACTGCAAAATAGGGGCAACCTCACTGAACTGAAAGGTATTTTCTAAGAACTCTCCTCTTCCTTGGTGAAGAAGGAAATTTCACCTTCACCTTCTCCCTGGTACAGAAGAGAGCTGCATCTGGGTCTGATT
>NW_008670194.1:35100-44600 GCF_000695815.1 Acanthisitta chloris | reverse complement strand
TCCTTCAGAGGGACATCTGAAGTCATTATATTATATCTGTACAGCTGTGTTAAAACAAACAGCTCACAAAGAATGTAATTTTCAAACATTTACAACTGATGCCTCAAGTTCCTTTCCTGTAGTTCTTTACTTGAAATCTTCAATCTGTCCTTTCTTTCCTTTCACTCCCCTGGAACGGCTCTTGCCAAGGTCTCTAACAAGCCTTTTCCTGAGAAATCTCAAGATCTTTTCTTTATCCTCATCCATTATGACTTTTCTGCTGTGTTGATCATATCTTATTTATTTTATTCACATTGGGCTTCTGTGACATGTCATCTCCTGATTCAGCATGTACTTCTTATCAACCCCAGTATCCTTTTCAGCAGCATCTGTTTTTTCACGCATCCTTTTGCCTCTTACGTACTTCCCTATCCTTTCTGGCTCAAACGTTAGGAGACACAGAAAGGTCAGGCTAATGGTAACAACCTTGTAAAAAATCTTCAATGCCAATGACTGTTTGGCTTCAAGAATAAATTAGACACTTTAACTCACAAAAAAGAAAAGGATATATTTTTACATAGGATGCAACAACTAACAGCAGAAGCCATGCATTTCTTATAAGATTTATTGAAGTGAAAAGCACAGTACCATAGAATACCTTGGGCTGGAAGAGACTCTAAAGATCACCTAGTTTCAACCCCCCTGCCATGGGCAGGGCCAGCTTCCACTAGACAAGATTGCTCAGGGCCTTATCCAACCTTATTCTTGAACATTTCCAGGGATGGAACATACTCTTCTGGGCAACTTTTTCCAGTGCTTCACTACCCTATGAGTAAAGACTTTCTTCCTAGCATCGAATCTAAATTTCCCCTCTCTCAGTTTAAAACCATTCCCTCTTGTCCTATTGCTATCTGCCCATGTAAAAACTCATTCTCCCTCATAATTAGAAAAGCATTAAATCAGTTATCTGATTCAGAGTGACCTTATCAGTGTGGATCAGGACCAGATGAACTCTAACCCAGTCATCACATTCCAAATTATGAAAACTCTGATCAACCAAAAAAAGAGTATTTCTTAATCTTCTCAGTCTAAAATTATTTAATAACCATCCCTGGAGAAAATTAAGTAGCTATAGTTTTGTTAGATATTTTCTGAAGAAGAAGAATGAAAAACTTTATGTGAATAACCATCCATTAGAAACATAAGATGAAAAGCCTTGTCAAACAAGAGATATATATATCAAGTGGATAGTTTTATACCACGTTTAATTGAAAATTTACTACTAGAAATGTGGAAAAACTGGTAGTGAAAGAATAAAGTAATAAAAGAATAAACACTATTTAAAAAAATGAAACATACTGGATATACATAGAATCATAGAATTTACTTGGAATGGACCTCACAGATCACCTAGTCCCAACCCCCTGCCCTGGGCAGGGACACCTCCCCACTAGACCAGGATGCTCAAGGTCTTATCCAGCCTGGCCTTGAACACCACCAGGGCTGGGGCAGCCACCACTTTTCCTGGGCAACCTGTGCCAGTGTCTCACCACGCTGGATCATAAAACCTCAGGTCCCTCAGGGCAGGAAAGGCAAAACTTCCACTGGGACTTGGCTTGGCTCCACCAGTACATTACCGTAGAATCATCTACGTTAGAGGAGACCTCTAAGATCATCAAGTCCAACCATTAACCTGTCACTGCTGTAACCCCCAAACCTTATCTTCCAGCACCAGATCCAGACACTTCTTAAACACCTCCAAGGAGGTTTTTTAGGTTACACTTTTAGGTCTTAAGACGGTATGTAATTTTAAGTATGTATCAGAATATCACCTTTCCTAACTCTGTATTATATCTTATACTATAGCTAAAGCAGCTATCCAGTATGCAACTAATAACTACTTGCAAGTTGCATATTTTAATAACTATAAATCCATAAATACATCTGCAAGGTGAGGTGCACACAGGTTAAACACACATGCTGTGCAAAGTCAGATACAGGACATAATTAACACAGCTTTCTGAGGCTGCCAACACAGACCACTTCCGAAAATTAAGAACATAAGAATAATAAAGTTTCTGCATTTCGGTGTCTCAGCCAATAATAACAATAATAACAATTTCTAAAATGCTTTTTGCATAGAGTACATCTTAAAGTCAACCTTTTAAAGCAAGGATAATGGCAGCTTCACTAGCATGAGATTTATCAGCTGACAAAACCATCAAGGCAGCATGCTGCTGGCTGCAGTCCAATTCCCCCACATACATATCACCGTCTGGTGTGTAAGTTAATAGCAGTCTGGACTTGCATCCTGCCCACTTCTCAGCCAGCTCTCTTCTTCCCCTGCAGCCACATCTTTAACAAGGAACTGTAATGAGATCTGGACACCTGACACAGTAAGCCTCCTGTAACACAGCTTTGCTTTGAAACTTTCATGTCTACTACATCGCAGGTGTCAGGGATGAAACTTAATACACAAACAATGAAGTCACTAAGCCAAAAATACACTGAGGTATCCATCTACCTGATGGAATGTGTGATTGCATTCACTTTTGAGAATGGATACCTCAAATAAAACCAGATGCCTAAACATTCAATGTATGCTTCACCTCTAGCAAACACAAACTCTCAAACAATTAAAAACAGTATTTAGCATATTCATTACAATTGTTACAGAACAGGCTTTCAAATATCCCTTCTTTGGTACCAAGAGAGATACTGTATATTGCATTGATTTGATGTACAACAACAAATGCCATACTTATTAATTACCCAGTCAAAGCCAGACTGGGTCACTGATGTTCTCAAGCTGCTTTGGAACAGCTATTTAGTCATTCTTGTGAACATGTGGGTCAAGTCACAAAACAAGTGTCACCACTAGAAACAAGCTATGATTATTAATATATTTTGAGGATGGAAAGAGGTGGTGATTGTTTCACTACAGAGCTAAACACTAATAAAGAAAGTAGTCAGTAAAGTAATAACAAATGTACAGCCTTGGAGATAAAACACTGGGCTGCAAAAAAGAAAAAAGAATTTGTTATTGGCAGACTGTTCTGTGAAGACTATTTCATGTCTTCAAAATGTTTTCCTTATGCATTTTGAAAATACTACTTGACAGACTATTTTGTGTTAATAAAAAACATAAATGACAATTTTTAAAGTGGCAGTTTCTGTTCATTATTATGGAATGCATTTATTTGGTACTTATTTTAATACTATTCTGAATGTATTAATTGCTCGAACTGTATTTATTTGTAGAAAAAAAACATGGTAGGAAGCATTCCAGAAGCATATTGCACAATTTTCTTTGTAACATACACACAAATGCCACACTCACACATACAACTTAAATTGAATAAATTACCATCTGTGGGATTACCAAGGTTTTACTACAAGAATCTTAATGAGGCTGTTTAATTTTGAATTAATGTTGAATTTTTGGTAGGATATTTTATCAATGTAATTTTTAATATTGCTGTACCTTTAAAACCAAGTTAATTCAAGCAGTTACTCAGGTCCTCATGTAGGAAAAAGTCAGATAAAAACTTGTGACAGTTGAGAAATCACCTAGAATATGCTGTCATAACACTAAGTAAATATTTTGAAGGTTTAACCTAAGAATCAGTCAGGACTAGAGGGCATATTGGAAAATCTATCATCCCATTATGTCAATGGGACAGTATCTTATGAAAAGGTATATTGCAATTTTAGACATTAATTTGGAGAAGTCTCTAAACACTAATCAACTTAGCCTTAAAATAGCTTTCTAACACTGACAGGTACATTTTAAAAATGGAAATGTGAAATTTCAATAACTTAACCTCCTGGAAACTCCTCCCTTCATAAAAGAGTACGATATATTCTTGGTTTACATATTTGTGGCAGCAATCCAAAAAAGGCAAAGTATACCATTAAAAATGTCTCATCTATTTTTACCGAACTCCCACTAGCCTCCAGAAATATTACTTGTATTTTTAAGTGTTTCCTTACTTAGCATACGCTGGAGCAACCCAGTATGGATTCTCCTCTGCTTCCTTTGCATGACGTAAAATAGCCTCTCGAGGGTTGCTATCATCTGTCTTATCCAGTGCAATATTCTTGACTATATATGATGACAGGGTAACTCCGTGAGTTCCAACACGCCCACCACGACCTGTAGCGAAAAGAGAAAAATACTTGAGAAATGTGCAAAGCCTGTAACAGTGATACGATACAAAGAAGTTATTTAATACTACAGGAAGAGTCTGATTTAGATCTGCATTCACATTAAGTGTTTTACTGATTCTATAACTTAAAGTAAGTAATTTTGATTACTAATTTTTTTGCAGGCAAGCACTCCAATCAAAGACAGTGTTGGACACTTCCCATACATCTATGGAGTCACCACCCAAAAGAGTTTGAGTGCAAATCCAAATGAATGCAGGACCAAAGCATGATGGTCCCTTTGGCATATGACAGCCTGAAATGATTATGCTTAGATTACCTGCCCCTGCGACTGGAGGTTCAGGTTTGTGAGACTTCATGGGGTCCAGCCTATCCTTCTCCAGCTGTTTCCTGGTGCTTCGCTGTCGTGGTTCACGGAACATTGGAAGAGCATGGGCTGAAGGGTAACAGTTTGGAGAAATAGAAATGTTAGAAATTCCATTTTCTTTTTAAGGTTTTAAATACAGAGACTTGGATTATTTCTTGCAATGGAAAAGGTGGCAGGAGCAGCCTCCCAGTTCATCTGTATCCAAGCAGTGGTTTACTGAGGCATACTATAGAGGGTTTCTTTCTGCTGAATTTTTCAAAGATGAATGCAGGGCTCCTTCAGGCAGAAGCCTCTCATCTGAAATACTGTTTGCACAATTTATGTACATTTAATTCATTCCTATGTCATTCTGTTCTCAACATTAATATTGTGGCCAACTGGTTGCTCTTTTCTGAACTTTCCATGTTTCTACACCTTTCTTACACTTTCTGAACATGAAGAAACCTTTGATACACCCTTGGATCTGAAAGAGAGGGGGTTGAAACCCCTCAATGATCCCAAATGTAATAGTTCTGAATATGAAGTCAGAGTCACGCTCTTAGATTATAAGATTAATCACTAATGAAAGAATACTTGTAACTGAGACAATCTGGCTAAATGGTCAAGATTTAGAACTTCTATTTCCTCACAAACGTGCTACAGCAGCTTCGATCCTGGAGATGGTTTTGGTCCACTCAGACAAGAGACACCACATCAAGGGACATAGTTTCCTTGGTGTAAGGTTTAGCTCTCACATTCAGGTGTGCTCATTGCTGCTATTTCCCAAAATGTGAGAAACTGCTTAGGGGTCAACTGATCCAACAAACAAAAAAATAACCAAACGAATCTGAAGTTTAGGAGTATTGTCTCTATACTGACTAAAAAACCCAGCAGGGAGCATTCAGGCACCTATCAGTTTGAGTTTTCTCATACTCATATTTCTGTGAGCCTGCCCAATTTCTTAGGCTGAAGTCACAATAAGGTGACACAGCAGCAGATCTCTGGAATAAATGTTTAGGTTCTGTCCTGCAGATTTCATGAAGTATGAAATGACTGGGACAATTTTCTGGCAAGCACTAAGCTTGATCGGTTTCTGTAGAGCACCTGAGATGACTAATGCACAGATCCAAGCTTTTGCCACTTGTGGAGTCAGGGTTGCCTAAGGGAAACCCAGGCTGAGTTTTCCTGTGTTTCAAAAGTGACATTTAATCCCTCAAAACAACATTCCTGCATTTTAAGTAGCCATTACAGGCAATTCTGATATTAAAGAGAAACCAGAAATCTAAAGGAAGAAAAAAAAAGAAAAAAAGGAGAAAAAAGTGAAGAAAAAAGGTGTAAGTTCACTTTGCAAAAGAACTTCTGAGATCTTCAGTTCTTCCCAGTTTTATCTCTAAACTTAAGAGACAGACATCTAACTTCTGAAAATTTTCCAAAATACACAACATACTCACAAATTTGCTATGCAAACCCTTACAAGATTTTTCTGCATTGCTTTATATGAAAGCATTGTAATTTAGTTTCAAAATGATGTGGAAGGAATAGTTAAACAGCTAGAATTCAGTGATAAAATCCCAAAAGTTTACATAATTGGGTCCTGTATCTTTCAATGACATTTAAAAATGCCATTGAAAACAAAACTTCCATTGTCTTTTAAGCAGAAATATGTTTTTTTAAATCACAAAAGTTTACAGAATAAACACTAATGACAATGCACACAAGATATGACAGTCAAGGATGTTGTAAGGATGGATTAAGAAGAGCATCCAATGAAGATAAGTATCTCTGATCTTTGGGAACTGCTACTTAATTGACCCCAAAAACTGGAGCTGGACATCTGCAGCAGTGAGGTAAGTTGGAGGCAGGTGTAGCTGAAAAGTACATGAGATGGGAACACAAAATCAAACTGATATGGGTCTAGTTATCAAGACTGCCCAAATTTCTCATTTTAAACTTTCTTCTTGTTTATTAGGCTGCCGAACAACTTATTTGTTCTACAGAAATGGTTTTAGTATTTGTAAGACCAAGACTACTAGAAATCACTGCTACATACAAACACCATGGAACTGTAAGAGGATGAAGAGAAGCAAGACAGACCAATTGCGTGCCTGTTCTGATTCCACATGAAGAAACACTACATAGGGCAATGCTAATGAAGAAAGTCAAAACCTCTCATGTCAACCCCCTCATCCCACTGTAAAATTTGTCCTTCAGAAAAGGCAGATAACTATATGTTTTACAGTAACAAAGGTCACTGTTTCTTATATGTCAGTGAGCCTTAACATGAACATAAGGTCTTAGAAATAGTTCAGCTATTTAAAATACTATATAACTCTGGGCAAGTTCTACATTTTGAAAAATTTGTTCAAGATCTATCTCTCAAGTCGCTGGTACTGCTAATGTTTCCAAGTAGCAAAATTCTTCCTAAACCCATCTATGCTCCTCAATTTCGTTATGGAAAACTGAAGATTTAAGAAAGCATCAAGATTTTGGAGGCCTTCAGGTGCACCACAATCTAGAAGCCAGCCATTATTAACAACTTTACAGAGTATACAAAATATACATACCTTTCTGTTGTGCAAGGCTACAAAAAAATTGTAGGAAGCACAGTCTCTCATACCTTAATCATGCTTAATGCTTAATGAAAGACTGAAACTTTTTAGAAGGGAAAATACAAAGCTAAATGATCTGCAAATAACTTGAAGCCTAAGAAAGAGCTAAGGATGCTGCTATAAAGATGTGTTTAAATTCCTTACGTGTTATAATGTAATCCTGTGTAAGAGTCTCTGCTTGTCTCTCCTTTCGTTTTGTTTTGACCACGCATAATTTTGCTCCCCTAGGAGGAAACATAGAGCAGTTCAGTTGGTCTGTTTATATCAAACAGAAACCAGTTTTTATTCAAGACAGTCTCAACAAAATTTTACAGCACTTTAAATATTCATGAATGTGTGTATCTTTGCCTGTTCACGCACATGTGAAGGAGGATAGAGATTAGAGTGTTTCTGTTACAGAGCAGTTTATATGACATGCAGAAATAAGGGTGAAAGATTCATTTCACACTTCATTTGTCCACAGTACTTGTAATGTGCACATTGAAAGAGCTCCTCTCCAAACATGGGCATTGATTTGCTCCTAATATTCATCCTAAGAAGCAGAGATGGAAGTTATCTAACCAGAGGTAACACTGCAAGAGGAAAGACTGCATAAGCCTGGTTGCAGTAAGATTGATTTAAACCAGTGGTATTTTCCTTATCATGGTAAATACCAGGAATCAAACTGGGTGCAAAACTGTGCTAGGTCTCTGTGATCTGTGTCTAGGAGACTCAGGCTGCTCTCTGGAGAAGGGTCCAAACAACGATGGCCAACAATCTTGTCTATAAACTAACAAAACCAGAAAAATAAAACTTATTCCTGATAATCTTGTAAACTAGAATTTATATTCACATCCAAGCATCCTGGTCATAGTAAGTATCCATAAACCATGAACTCTAGCACAGTTTGGTTTTGGATGTGAGCAAAACAAAGACGAGCACATGTAGCGAAAGAACATCTTATTTATACCACTCAGTACCAATAAAGTGCAGATTTCCTCCCTGCTGACAGCAAGGAACCATGCCCCAGTCTTCAGCCAACCCGGATGGTAAAAGCAAATTAATTGCAAAAGAAGTATTTATAGACTACTTAGGCCCTCTTTTTTCCAGGCCGACAGGTCACCTTCTGATAAATCACCACAACCTTTCCTTTAGATATAAAGGCAAAATCTGCATGTGCTGAGTGGGGGTGGGGGAGAAGACTAGAAGAAAGATGGGAATGTGCTTCCTTGTTTTGCACCCTCTCAAACTGGGTCTTCCAGTATTACTTAAGACACTGAAGTGTAATGCTTTTAAATGAGATTTCTACTTCGCAGAAAAAAAACACACATAAAAAAGAGGCTAAACACAATAAATATCCATTCAGTAACACCGCATCAGCAACTTCCGAGAGAGTGGATGAAAGGGTAGTTATATGCTCACTGCAGATTTCATGCAATTAAAAAATGAAAGCTAGAACAGCCAGCATACTGCACCATGACAAGCCCAGAGAAAAATGTGCTGGCTTTCAGAAGCCAGCAGTTTGTTGGATTTTTCTCTTTCTACTATTGCCAAATAAATAAAACTCTGCAAAACGAACAGTACTAAACCAGTTTTTCTTAGTATGATCATCAAATCACAGAATCAGGCTAAATTTGAGGAAAACCATAATGTTCTTAATCATAAATCATGATTACATACCTCTGGCTTTTAACAGGATCATAGTACACTTTGGCCAAACCATTTCCAGTACCAACCATGATCTGGTTCAGCTTGGGATGCCAAAGGCAACGCACAACACTCTGAAACAAAGCAACATATTGACAGTTCATTGGTCATTCATCTAGATCTTAGAATTAATATTCACATTGTCAAAGAGTGAATCAAAGTCACAGGAACAAGCTTCAAGCCGTGAATGAATAAGTGAATATGTGAATGAAGTTCCTCTCTAGAGCAGAATACAATATAAAAATGGTGACAACTCATGGATGTAGGCAGAGAAGGAAGTAAAAATTGGTGACAGTGTGATAACCAATGGTTTCCACAAGCTAACTACTCCAGGGTTTCTATGGGCATAATGGAAATAGAAAGTTAAAGATGGATTTGAAGAACAATGAAGTGCTTCAGATATGATATAGAGATGCAGGCCTTCATGACTTCTGCACTTCTATTTTTAATTCTTAATTCTCCCACTTTGTTTGTTACTGTATCTGGTTTTCCCTTCTCATACACTGCTGACCTTTCACTTGCTGACTGCAGAAGTGGAAGACATGCTGATTTTCACTCTTGCTTCTTTCTTCCTCACAACACTAAGAACTTGGTATTTGAAGCCAATGTCTCACAGCATTGTCACTATTCTGGTCAGCAGCAAAACTCATTTTTAGACATTAAGAGTACTGTTCTTTTACACACACAGCGTGGTTCTCCATGTGACTTTGAAT